>NC_053424.1:87564346-87757567 GCF_007990345.1 Gossypium hirsutum
ATTGTATTTTGACTTACCTCGTATGGATTTCGGACGGAAACGAGTCGTTGAATCAACTATTTTGGATTTCCCTCGATCTAAGTCTGATTTTCTTTGTTCTTGATCTAATACAATTCAAATTCAACCATTCAATCATTCATTTCATTCAAAATAATCCATGAACACATATTTAGGGCACTTTGCATTTTAGCCCTTACATTTTCACACTATTTTTCACAAAATCACAAATAGGCAAAATTCACCAAGACTATAGCTTGGCCGAATATACATAGCTTCCATATAAGCCCAATTAACATATTTAATTCACAATTTAGTCCTTCAAAACCTCATTTTCACAATTTAGCCCAAAAAGTAATATTCCATTAAAATTTCAAGAACAAAACATGATATCTTTCATAATCCATGTAAAAACATTACAAAGTTCATAATATCATCAATGGCATATTTCATAATCTTCAACAGAAACAGAAATTCAGACATGGGTTTTGAAGAACACGAAGCAACGATCACAAAAACGTAGAAATTATCAAAAATCGAACAGAAATCACTTACCAAATCAAGCTAACCATGGCCGAATGTTCAACAAGCTTATATCTTTTCCTTTTTTTTGATCTTCGGCAAAAAAAAAGTGCGATAATGGCTTTAGTATCATGTTTTCATTTTATTTAATTAACATAATTTCACCTTTTACCATTTTGCCCATGACATATATCATTGAATTTTTACCAACTAATGTCCATTATTGTCCACCATTAATATAAATGGTAAATTTGACATGCAAGGACCCATATTTAAAAGCCAAATCCAATTAACCCCATTAACAATTAGCATGCAACTTTTGCACTTTACGTGATTAAGTCCTTTTTCATAATTAAGTATAGAAACAGACAAATTAAATCACAGAAATTTCACAGATGCAAATTCACATATCTCTGACACAGAAAATAATATTAAAATATTTTTGAAACTCAAATTTGTGGTCCCGAAACCACTATTCTGACTAGAGTCTAAACCAGACTGTTACAAAGCTCTCATGAAAATAATAAACAATGCAATAACACACTATTTTAATATTCTTTCTATTTATTCAAATTCCAGCTAAGCTGTTTTCCCGAGTCACAGTCATTAAATTATTTATATCCGGAGCTACGGAACTCTAAATTAAGATCCGTTAATTTTCCCTAAAACTAGACTCATATATATTCTTACCATAAAATTTTCAGAATTTTTAATGTAGCTAACAAGTAAAGTTTATTCTTTAAACCCTTCACTGTTTTGCAGTCTTACAACTTCGACCTATACCTACAAAAAATCAAATATCTCATAGTACGAGACTCGGATAATGTTCTTGTCTCTATCTCCTGAAATTAGACTCATTAATGATTTCAATCATATAATTTTTAACTCATAATTATTTTTTTACAATTTATAGTGATTTTACCAAGTCAGAATAGGGGATTCTAAACTCATTCTAACTCTGTCTCACAAGAAGTCAAATATCTCATCATATGAGATCCCTTTACTAGTACCATTTCCTTTATCTGAAACTAGACCCAATAACCTTTAATTTCCTATTTTATTTAGTCTCTAACTCAATTTTCACTATTTTTGGTGGATTTTCAAAGTAGGACCAATGCTGCTGTCCAAATCTGTTTTGGTACAATATAATGGTCACTATCATAAGATCATTTCCCACTAATCATGAACTTACCATTTCATGGATCCCTTACTCATTTTTCACAATAGAGCTCAATATAAAAGTTATTATTTCTCATGGGCATATTTATTCATTCATTCCAAGTTAGGATAATTCCCTATCACATGCACTCAATCACCAAATTAGTCTCATGACAAAGCATCATAGCATTAATCTTAATTGAGCTCAATGATTCAAGAATTTCCATTCTCATTTCTCATTTTGGTCCCGTTGAATTTCTCGAGAATCTCGATGGATAGCCCATTTACCGTAAAATCATACAAGTGATCATTTTCAAGCACGCACTCCCGCGAACCTCATATCTTACGGTGGGATTACCAGTCCAAGCTAAATCCCCCGAAATATAAACTCATAGAGTGATGTCAGGATTACCAGTCCAGGCTAAATTCCTTATAGCGACAAACACCCTCAATGAGCTCGGATCTAAATTACTAGTCTAGGCTAAATTTAGACCCTAATCGGATTACCAGTCCGGGCTAAATCCATAATGCACACATATTCTTCGGGAGGCTCCATCACTCAATGAACACCCGTCCGGGTTAGATCCTTTCTACATTTGAGATCAATGGATTACCCATCCGGGCTAAATCCTTTTCTACAATACATGCAGGGTCTCAAGTCATGCAAGCCATGGTTTATCCATCGAATTTCCCTTTTTACTTCAACCAGGACATTTATTATCATTTTGTCATATTTATTACTAACACATTTCATGGATTTTCATGCCATGATTATATACAACCATCACATATTCATAAAACATGCATTTAGGCATATTAGAAGTTTACTTTGAGTTATTCGAACTTACTTGTCGAAATCTCGTCAGGTACAACCGTGTAGCAATTCATACAACCCATGTAATAGTAATTTAACATTCAATTCATGTAACAATAATTTACCGTTCAATTTCACATGACACAATAAGCATCAAATTTTCCATATCATACACACCATCCATCAACTTCTCCTAAACATATTAAATCATATAATTTATGCCATATCAATGGAGAATTACAATACAAGCATGGTATTGCATTATTATTAACACACGAACTTACCTCGGATCCAGAAACGATAATTTACCATTTTAGTCCATAGACTTGTATTTTCTCGATTTAAGCCCGAATCTCGATTTCCTTGATCTATAATGTCACTTCTAGCCAAATAATTAGTCACATTATTCCTATGGGTCCAAAAATCATATTTTTACAAATTTTCATTTTGACCCCTAAACTTTCACATATTTGCACTTTTGCCCCAATGCTCGTAAAATTATTTTTATTCAATTTCCTTACATTTTAAGCCTAGCTGAATTATTTTCATAACTACGGAAGCCCCCAATTTCCACTAAATCACCCATTTATGACCAATTTTACAACTTTTACAAAACGGTCCTTCCGGATGTTTTCATCAAAAACCGCTTTGTAAAAGTCATTTATTTAACACCAACACTCATTTTATACCACTAGACATCAAAATACAAGCATGTCACTCATGGGTAAATTTCTAAGCATAAACCCTAACTCAAAATAATGGTAGAAATGAGTAGATCATGTTACCCGAATTTTAAAAATGTAAAGAACATTAAAAACGGTGCTCGAGATCACTTACAAATGAGCTTGGAAGCTTGAACAAAACCCTATCCATGGCTTCCATGGGGGTTTCAGCTGGTACATGGAGAAGATGACCAAATTTTGGCTATTTTGGCTTTTTAATTCTTTTAATTATTAGATTACCAAAATGCCCCTAACTTAAAAAATATTTTGTTACACCCATTTCATGTCTATTTTTTTCCAACAATTAACCAATGGTCTAATTACCATTTAAGGACCTCCAATTTAAAAACTCATAACAATTAGACACCTCTAACATGTAGAACTCAACTTTTGCACTTTTTACAATTTAGTCCTTTTGACCAAATTGAGTGCCCAAACGTCGAAATTTTGGAACAAAATTTTCATGGAATCATTCTGTGAAATCTTAGACCATAAAAATATAATAAAATAAATTTTATTACATTAGATTTGTGGTCCCAAAACCACTGTTCTGGCTAGGCCCTAATTCGAGATGTTACATTTCTCCCCCCTTTAGGGATTTTTGTCCTCGAAAATCTTACCAGAAAAGTGGTTTTGGTTTTTCACTTGGATTCCTCAATCCTATAATCGATGTCGAAGAACTTTCACTCAAGCTGATATCTTACTACCTATCTGTTTAAATTCCACATACAAAAATCATGAGTGATATTCACTTTACAACACTTTCATTGAAACTTAATCACTATCAGAAAACTCATGTACTCAAAAGTTCGATCCATACCGTCATGTTACATATACATTCGCACCCGAATCCTTTTAGATTCGAATAGTGAAACTAGCCAGTTCATCTTGGCCTCATACTCTTTATAATTCCATACAGTCCGATTATTTGCCAAATCACAGTTACCTTTCATTTCAAAGCCTCCTCTGGCTTTCCCAAGAAATCATGCTATGAATCCCAGATCTTAATCTGATTAGCGGATATTAAAATTTCAAGATATCCAACAATCATAAAGACACGAAATTCTATGAATCTGGTGAGCAGACATTTCGGTATATCAGCATAATTTACACATCTCATAACGTTTAACAATGCTACATATCAGTTTGCTCTTTCAAGGACAGGAATGATCCAGACAAAAAAAATCCATATTAACATTTTATATTTCCATTCTAATGCCCAAACGACAAAAATAATTCTGATGATTTCTTGCTATATGTCTTTAAACTTTAAACGTTTCAAGAATTTGTACTCAAAGATAAACAATGACTGTTTCAGCATTTAATTTAAATACCCAGATTATCTTCACATTATCAATCTCAGATCTTCCTATCGCGTTCAATTCTTCTAGGAAACATATACTTCTTAATTAGACTATTCATCTTTTTACCTATGAAGAAATAAAATCTTATTTTCAAGCATGAACATCTCATTAAATTCTAAACATATATTCCATACAGATTGAGCAGTCAAGTCGACCTTATTCATCCGAAATTAATATTTCAAGAAATTTTCTCTTCTAGTCAACAGAACAATTCAACATGTATCATTCCATATTCACTTATCATGCTAATCGAAGACCATAAAAAATGCATTAACATAAGTAATACTGATACCTCAACTGGATACATTAACTCTGATTAACTTACTTAAGAAAGGAAATCCACCATACACATTGGGACTTGAAATTTCACCACATTATCAGGATCAATTCAGAGGTATAGTCATACTTGTTCTATATATATCGATCACAAGCTGGAGGTCATGCTTAACTATGATCGACAAGTTACAAGATAAAGATAATCAGAAAATCCAGGATAGAGAAATTCGAGACGGAGAAGCCCAGAATAAAGAAATTCAAGATAAAGAAATCCATGATAAGGAAATCCAAATTACAATACTGCATCAAAAGACCGAGAACCAGACTCATAAAAATATGAAAGACCCCAATGGTTTTTCAAAGAAAAGAAACCAGAATAACATCATTCCAAACCACTGACAACAAATACGACCGGAGCTATATGCTTCTCATATATATATAAAATCAGTTAGAGCAATGATCGGTAGAGAAAGAATCATGACACCATACACAATTTCTCATCGATTCCCAAACAGGTGGAATACAACAAAATACTAGAGAAAATAGAACCATACAGATCATAATCCAATCAGACTGACATCACATTCATCTAATGTTAAGATTAGGGAAAATTTTCGTAATATAAGAATTCATCAGGTATTAGATAGCCCTAATAATATTTTCGGTTCAGATAATCTCATATAATATCTCGATAGAGATAATCACAAACCGTTCACTGTAATTACCATGCTTGGACATTTCATATTTCAAACATTATTCCTTTAACTATTTCTGCCGTCCCAAATTCCATAATATTCCCTTCACTAAGAGAACCAGTTCACAAGGGAATTTCAATCAATACATCTCTCGACATCATACCAGGATAGATCGTTTTACCAAAATTAACCTTTTTCACTAACTGCGATGTTGCGAAAATTAAACAATCTTTCGGTTAATCTGATATCTTTCTAGCTCATGTCTGTACTTATAAACCCATTCCCAATCTCTAATCATGCTTATAACCATTCTATGATTGAACTCTTTGGTTTCTCACCTGGAGACTCATTCAACATAAATTTTAGGAATTTCCATTATAAAACACCATTTTGGTAAGGGGGAAGGGGTCGTAGGGCCTCTGACTCGACTCTCATATACATATACATATACATATACATATACATATACATATACATATACATATACATATACATATACATATACATATACATATACATATACATATACATATACATATACATATACATATACATATACATGTAACACAGTTTTCATCATCATAACAATCATATCTCAATCATGTCATTCATTTCGGGTAACTAACATTCATATTGATTTAACACCCACTTTCCAGTTATCTCATTTAGTCAAGTATAATTATGCATGCGTTCCATGTTTTCTGGATAACTTTACTTATCTATTCATTTAATCATACAAGTCATGCGCATGATATCATACATGGGCCAACAAACACAGATAAATTTATCACAATCTATACTTTTACCTCGTACACCATCATTTAGACATATCGTTACAATCATATAAATCAGTCCAAGCAATTTAACACATTTACTTAAGCTATACGAGCTTATCAACCATGATTTTTTTCATATAAGCGTATGTAAATATTCATTCCATCTATATCTTTGGTAAGTTATCTAAACACATGCATTCACTCAAGCAAATCGACCATTTACATCATAGAATTATCTATTAATCATAGATAAGCTCATTCCACCATGTACACATTTCATGAATCCTTATTCGTACCTTTCCAAGCTTCAGTTCATCATGGCTATACTTTACTCGAATATTTTAGCATCATATTCAACATGGTCGGTGTAGCTCAGTTGGAGAGTACCTTTGTCCAAACAAAATGGCTCTCACCTGTGTCGGGAGACATCACACTATCACAGATCAGTGGCATGTATAGCTAGACTCTCATACATATGCTAGGTTAGTCCAAGAACTGACTAAACTATAGCTTTGATACCACTAAATGTAACACCCCTCACCCATATCCAACTCCGGGATAGGGTTCGAGGCATTACCAGACTTAAACATTCACAAACATACAAAATCGGGTCACCAAATTTTTCCCAAAATTAAAAATTTTCAAACACATGCATATCGTCCTTTATATAGGCCTTCGAAGCCTATAACATACATCAAGTTGGTTCAGAACAAAACCGATAACTTTGAAAATCTTTGGGCAGCTTAACCAATTTTCATGCTTTAGAGAGTCACACGCCCATGTGGGTTGGGCTGTGTGGTCGTACACGTCCGTGTGGCTTGGGACACGCCCGTGTCCTTAGCCTGTGTAACTCCCTGTTTGTGACATCAGCAACCGTTTAAGGGCACACGGCCAAGGCACACAGCCAAGGCCCGAGGCCATGTCCTCCACACGGCTGAGACACACGGCATTGTCTCTACCCGTTATTATGCATTAGTTCCACCTACTCATGGTAAACTAGTCTAGCTACATCACAAGACATTAACACATATCATGGATAAATAGGCGAACAAGTCAAAATCATTATAAGCCACATCTCATGGCTATAATCAACAAATCAATATAAGCCAATACATTTGGCTAATCACAACAACATCCATCATAGAAAAACTAGGTCCCTATACATGCCACTCACATGAAAACATTTAACATACACATGTCAATACTCCACGGATAATTGCTTTATAGTGTGATGCTGCCTCCGACGATCTCCAACCCCGAGCTAACCTAACAAAACTAAAAGAAATGGAAATGAGGGAATAAGCTTTATGCTTAGTAAGCTCTTATGAAAATAATAAACAATGCAATAACATGCTATTTTCATATTCTTTCTATTTATTCAAATTCCAGCTAAGTTATTTTCCCGAGTCATAGTCATTAACTTATTTATATCTAGAGTTACGGAACTCTAAATTAAGATCGTTTAATTTTCCCTGAAACTAGACTCATATATATTCTTACCATAAAATTTCCAGAATTTTTGGTCTAACTAAAAAGTAGATTTTATTCTTTAAACCCTCTCCTATTTTGCTGTTAGACAACTTCGACCTTTATCTAAAAAAATCAAATATCTCGTAGTACGAGACTCAGATAAAGTTCCCGTATCTTTCTTCTAAAAATAGACTCATTAAAGATTTCATCAATATTATTTTTAACTCATAATTAATTTTTTACAATTTCTAGTGATTTTCCCAAGTCAGAACAGAGGATTCCAAACTCATTCTGACTCTGTCTCATAAGAATTCAAATATCTCATCATATGAGATTCCTTTACTAGCACCATTTCTTTATCTGAAACTAGACCCAATAACCTTTAATTTCATATTTTATTCAGTCTCTAACTCAATTTCCACTATATTTGGTGGATTTTCAAAGTAGGACTAATGCTGCTGTCCAAATCTATTTTGTTACAATATAATGGTCACTATCATAAGATCATTTCCAACTAATCATGAACTTACCATTTCATGGATCCCTTACTCATTTTTCACAATAGAGCTCAATATAAAGTTATTATTTCTTATGGGCATATTTAGTCATTCATTCCAAGTTAGGATAATTCCCTATCACATTCACTCAATCATCAAATTAGTCTCATGACAAAGCATCATAGCATTAATCTTAGTTGAGCTCAGTGATTCAAGAATTTCCATTCTCATTTCTCATTTTGACCCCGTTGAATTTCTCGAGAATCTCGATAGATAGCCTATTTACCGTCAAATCATACAAGTGATCATTTTCAAGCATGCACTCCCACGAACCTCACATCTTACGATGGGATTACCAGTCTAGGCTAAATCCCCCGAAATATAAACTCATAGAGTGATGTCGGGATTACCAGTCCAGGCTAAATCCCCTATAGCGACAAACACCCTCAATGAGCTCGGATCTAAATTACTAGTCCAGGCTAAATTCGAACCCTAATCGGATTACCCATCCGGGCTAAATCCATAATGCACATATATTCTTCGGGAGGCTCCATCACTCAAGGAACACCCGTCCGGGCTAGATCCTTTCTACATTTGAGATCAACGGATTACCCGTCCGGGCTAAATCCTTTTCTGCAACACATGCAGGATCTCAAGTCATGTAAGCCATGGTTTGTCCATCGAATTTCCCTTTTTACTTCAACCGGGACATTTATTATCATGTTGTTATATTTATTACTAACATATTTCATGGATTTTCATGCCATGATTATATACAACCATTACACATTCATAAAACATGCATTTAGGCATATTAGAAGTTTACTTTGAGTTATTCGAACTTACTTGTCGAAATCTCGTCAGGTACAATCGTGTAGCAATTCATACAACCCATGTAATAGTAATTTAACATTCAATTCATGTAACAATAATTTACCATTCAATTTCACATGACACTACAAGCATCACATTTTCCATATCATACACACCATCCATCAACTTCTCCTAAACATATTAAATCATACAATTTATGCCATATCAATGGAGAATTACGATTCAAGTATGGTATTGCATTATTATTAACACACGAACTTACCTCGGATCCAGAAACGGTAATTTACCATTTTAGTCCATAGACTTGTATTTTCCCGATTTAAGCCCGAATCTCGATTTCCTTGATCTATAATATCACATCTAGCCTACTAATTAGTCACATTATTCATATGGGTCCAAAAATCATATTTTTACAAATTTTCATTTTGACCCTTAAACTTTTACATATTTGCACTTTTGCCCAATGCTCGTAAAATGATTTTTATTCAATTTCCTTAAAATTTAAGCCTAGCTGAATCATTTTCATAACTATGGCAACCCTCAATTTCCACTGAATCACCTTTTTATGACCAATTTTACAACTTTTACAAAATGGTCCTTCCGGACGATTTCATCAAAAACCGCTTAGTAAAAGTCATTTATTTAACACCAGCACTCATTTTCTACCACTAGACATCAAAATACAAGCATGTCACTCATGAGTAAATTTTTAAACATAAACCCTAACTCAAAATAATGGTAGAAATAAGTAGATCATGTTACCCAAATTTTAAAAATGTAAAGAATATTAAAAACGGGGTTCGGGATCACTTACAAATGAACTTGGAAGGTTGAACCAAACCCTAGCCATGGCTTCCATGGGGGTTTCAGCTGGTACATGGAGAAGATGACCAAATTTTGGCTATTTTGGCTTTTTAATTCTTTTAATTATTAGATTACCAAAATGCCCCTAACTTAAAAAAAAATTATTACACCCATTTCGTGTCTATTTTTTCCAGCAATTAACCAATGGTCTAATTACCATTTAAGGACCTCCAATTTAAAAACTCATAACAATTAAACACCTTTAACATGTAGAACTCAACTTTTGCACTTTTTACAATTTAGTTCTTTTGACCAAATTGAGTGCCCAAACGTCGAAATTTTCAAACAAATTTTCACGGAATCATTCTGTGAAATCGTAGACCATAAAAATATAATAAAATAAATTTTATTACATCAAATTTGTGGTCCTGAAACCACTGTTCCGACTAGGCCCTAATTCGAGATGTTATACAACTTAACCAAACATATGCATAATTGGTTACCTTGCTACCATTTTAAAACATACCATAATTGACTTATTCCATGTCAATATAACTTACCATTTGAACCATTATTCTCATACATCTCAAACACACATGTACCTAAACTTATACATATTTGATCATAACTTATCCATATATATTTAGCTTAATTCCATACCAAGTTATATAATAATCAATCACATTACCAATATATACCTAATTGGCCATTTTTCATACAAACAAAATTAACTAAATTTCATATTCAAGCATACCTTAATTAACCATATTGCAAACATGCCAATCTTACCTCTTTGGTCATAAAATCGAGCATCAACTTAACCATAATAACACCAACCATCAAGATACCATACGTACATTAACCAGAATGATACTTATACATACCAAAACAACCACTAGATTATTTATACAAAAATCCACCTATACATGCCATTAGAACCTTGATCAAGACATCATAAAATACCAATATAATCATTGGATAGTGTGATAGGTCTCTAACGAGCGTCCAACCCGATCGAGCTTTCGATAATCTGTAAAGTAAGAGAAAGACAACTACGTAAGCAATAAATGCTTAGTAAACTCGTTGAATATGAAACATAACTTATGACTTCAATACTATAATACATAGATTAAACATGATTCAACATTATTTTAAACTTAGTATAAACCTACTAAACACCATTCAACTCACAATTGAGTATATTTAATAACATCACATATACTTTTCATATACAAAATATTGGAATTTATAATTTGTAGAACATAATCATTAACCTTTTCATAATATTATGAACCGTTCTATTTACTTACTTTCTTTTCCATACCAAATGTATAGCATAAGTTTAAACAACATTATCATTTTACGAGTTAGTGTATTTATCTATGATATAGGTAATTCTTCCATAGCATAAGTAGACTTCTCACATATAAGTACATTATTTATCATATCAAACCTTTTATAACCTTATATTACATCCCAATTATGAACTTACCATTTCATTCCCTTTTCTTACTCGTTTCATTTATAAAGCACAAAGCATAAGCATAAACATCAATCATAATCACATGCTTGGCACAAGCCTAAGCACATCAACAACACATGTTAGTCCATTTAAATGTAATTCACTTGAATTAACATAAGATGAACTAATGGTACTTGAACATAATTTTTTTAAATGCATCATTTCCATGAACATAACATACTGTCATATAAACTTTCCATTCTAATCCTTTTCATAATTTCATGGCATAGTTCATTGGAATACATACCTTTCCTTTCTTTTTTATAACTTCATGACATAGTTCATTTGAACACATACCTTTCCTTTTTCATGTGTAACAACCCTCACCCGTACTCAATGCCGGAATAGGATTACGTAGCATTACCGGACTTACAACTTAAACAACCATCCAATTCAAATAAAAAATCATCAACCAATTGTAATTCCAATCAATTAGAATCACATTGTCCCTATTACAAGCCTATAAGGCCCTAAACATACTTTGGGAGTGGTTCAGGACTAAATCGATAGCTCAAGAAATTTTTATGAAATTAAGAAAATTTTTCTCAAAAAAGGGGACACATGCCCGTGTGGCTCGCCCGTTTGTCTCACACGGCCAACAAACACGTCTGTGTCATAGGCTGTGTGGATATTCGAAATGGAAGTACATGGTCGTGTCCGAGCCCGTGTCAAATCCTGTGTAACTCTCTGAATTGGGTCACACGCCCAACACACACGCCCATGTGGCTAGTTCGTGTGTCCTAAAATTGGCCATACATGCCCGTGTGCCAGGTCGTGTACTAGGCTTGCCAAATCTATAGGGTATACTGACTTATGCCACACGGTCAAATCACATGCCCGTGTGTGAGGCCGTGTAGAGCATACTGACTTATTTTCTAATTCAACACCAGGGGATGCACGACCATGCAACATAACCTTGTGTCACACACGGCTGAGACACACACCCATGTCTCTGTCCATGTGGACAAAAATTGGCTATTTGACAAGCCATTTTGCCACCCCAAATAGGCAAACACCTACATCAAACCAATTGATACCAATACAAGGAATAAATAAGAATTCAATCAACTTCAACCAAGCATCATTTATTCCATTTCAATACCAACATTTAACATGCTTATAATACCATACTATTCCTACTCAAATCATGCTAATTCACAATCTCAAATCAATTATTTGTATCATTTCAACTAAGCATTTCTTTGCCTAAAACCACAAGCACAACCATTCCCAATTCATCAACCATTAATGTAACACCCCCTAACCCCAAACCGCCACCAAAATAGGGTTACGAGGCATTACCAGACATATACACTAGCATTTATACAAAATCGAATCATAAATTTTACATTCCAGATCAATTCTTTTCAATTTTCATCATAAAGTCCCTAATATGGGCCTACAGTGCCCAATTCATGTTTTAGAAGTGGTTCGGGACTAAACTGACAACTTTGGAAATTTTTCCTTGAAGATAGGGGCACACGCCCATGTGGCCTAGGATATGGCCATGTGGCCAACCCGTGGGTAGATCTGACTTGCACACACGATCGTGGAAACAGCACTTGTGAAATTAATTTGTTCATAGGAAAAAGTTAGAGAGCTCCATGGGTAGAGGACATGGGCATGTCCAGGCTGTGTGAGCCACACGGTGTGACCACACGGGCGTGTCATATATGCCACATGGGTGTGTGGTACTGTTCATAAAAGAGAAATTTAAGAATTTTATGAAAAATTTTATAAGCTTCCGATTGAGTCCTGGTTTGGTTTTAACATACATTTTAAGTCTCGAGGGCCCATTAAAGAAATATTAAGATATATTTTATGAACTAAATTGTATTTCTTTTCCTATTAATTGTAATCGAACTATAGTGATTGGTAATACTCTGTAATCCTGTTCTGACTACGGGATAGGGTTAAGGGGTGTTACAATTAACTACCTTGAAAGTTGCAATCAACAATCCATTCTCAAGAAATCAAAAACCATATCACTAAGAAGCATTAATACATATATACATACATCACATAATTGCCAAAATAGCCAACTTACATGGCTAACACAAACCAAACACTAAATATTCACAAGCCAACAAAAATGGCCAAAATCATGCTACATATACCAAAATGACTCAAAGTCCCTATACATGCCATATACTTAAAATACTAAAGTTTATAGGTACCAAGTGATAGATGGATAGTATGAAGCAAACTCCAACGATCCATAAATCCGAGCTAGCTTTGTAATCACTATAAAATATAGAAAAAAATAAACAAAGTAAACTTTCTTGTAACACCCCTAACCCGCATCCGTCGTCAGAATAGGGCTATGAGGCATTACCGATCAATCACAACATAAATCATACATTTCTCATACATGAATTCATTATCACATAAGCATTAATTAAACATAATCATATTGTTCCTTATAAGGCTCTATGAGACTTTAAAACATGCTTGGAAGAGGTTTGGGACTAAACCGATAACATTTGAAAACTTTGGGAAACTTAGAAAATTTTCATGCATAAAGGGATCACACGCCCGTGTGAACAAGCTGTGTGCCTCACACGCCACCAGACACGCCTATGTCACAGGTTGTGTGAAAACATTGCATATATACTGACTTGCGCCACACGGTCGGAGACATGCCCGTATGCCATGGCCGTGGAAAAACTGGAGGGTATACTGACTTGGGTCATATGGCCGACCACACGCCCATATGCCAACCCGTGTGCCACATACGGCCAATAGACACGCCCGTGTGTCTAATCCGTGTAATTCACTGACTTGTTTAACTAAGTTTCAGGGGTCACACAGTCAATTTGCACGCCCGTGTGCTCAATCGTATGGCACGAAAATAGGCTTGATTTAAGCCATTATTCCCACCTATCATTCATGTACCTAAAAGCATTCATTTGGCATCATTTTCTCATACAATAGGCAACCAAAAATGACAATTTCATGCACATTTCATGCCAAAACAATATATCATAACCTTATATACATTTTCTCACCATCTTATTAACTATTTCATACCACAAAATATACCAATTCATCATCTTAAAACTAAGCCACAACATGCCATTTCTCAACCATGATACATTAATGATAATTTGCTAATTGAGCAACCATATAACCATCACAACAGCGATACCAAACATGCCAAAACACAAGGCAATATACATATACATCATATATCACTTACCAAATTCATATATCTAGCCAACTCAAATGGCCAAATACACACCAACATTTACAAGCCAAATCTCATGGCTAATATCATAACTCAAAACATATCATCAACTCACTTGCCTATACATGCCACATACCATATTTACAAAGCATCCAAAAGTACCAACAAGTAGTCGATAGTGTGATGACGGTTCCTGATGATCCCTTGTAACACACCTAACCCGTATCTGTCGCCGGAATAGGTTAAGAGGCATTACCGGACCTATAACTTAGATTAAAATAATCAAATATCAAATACCATCTCAATTCAATTAAAATACCATTCATTCATGTTCATTATGAACTTAAACCGAGCATACAAGGTCTAATCCATGCATCTAGGACTAAATTGATAACATGTGAACTTTTTAGAACTTATAAAAATTTTCAACTTTTAAAAGGTCACGCACCCGTATGAATAGGCCGTGTGCCTCACACGGTATTAGACACGCCTTTGTGTTTTAAGTCGTGGTGAAACAGGGTATACATACTGACTTGTCCACAGTGCCACAATACACGCCCGTGTGCCAAGCCGTGTGCAACCCACGACCAATAGACATGCCCGTGTATCTAGGCCGTGTCAAAACTGAAGGGTATACTGCTTTTAATTCATAAGGTACCCCAGGGGACACACGGCCGTGTAACGTGACTGTGAGTCGCACACGGCTAAGACACACGCCTGTGTTTCTGCCCGTGTGGACAAAAATAGGCCATTGAATAGCCAATTTGCCACCCCAATTTGGGTCAACCTACAAGCAAAGAAATAAGCGTATATGCACAACCAATTCAACCAAATTTCAAACCAAAACATAAACCACTCATGACATATCAATTCCAATCAAATACATACTCATAAGCCTTACCAATCTATATCAAAACATAAGTCAGAAGCTTGTCAAAACATTTCTTTCTATACATCATTCAATTTCATGCTAAAACTTGCCAAAACTTACCAACATTTACCATTTATTTTTCCCAACTAAAACATATCAAATATATCATATTGCATCACATATCTTATACCAAAACCATGACATATCTACAACCATACCAAGCCATATCACATGGCTAAATATATACATCACAAAACATAATCCCACAACTTCTAGCCTATACATGCCATACTTTAATATATACATTTTCAAAGTACCAAAATGAGGTTCGATGGTGTGGTGATGATCCTTGACGATCCCCAAGCTCACAGTAGCTTCGATATCTATAAAACAATGCAAACACACACACAAAGTAAGCTTTCAAAAGCTTAGTAAGTTCGTACCAAAATCATCAATACTATATAAAATATGAAACATCAACACATAAGTACTTATAAATTCTCAACTCATCTATCAATTTCATGCCAACATCATCCATACGTTTACACCAATTCAATAAAATTTTTATGCATAATACCATCTACCACGTAGGTATTATACTTACCTGAGCATTCCCGTATTCATTCATTTTCATTCTAACCTCTTGTTCAGATATTTTAAGACTTTTTGAAGATTACCAATGCTTGAAACATCCGCACACTTAGTACTTTAAAGATTAGTCGAAGCTATAATAATTTCGCACACTTAGTGCTTTCTCAATAAGCTATCTCGGTATCGCACACTTAGTGCCTCATATAGCCAAAGCTAGTTTAAATCGCACACTTAGTGCCAAATACCATTGATTTATCATCGTATTCATCCAAACTAAATATATATACAATTTATGTATAAACAAAGCATCAAAACATACTTATAACATTATGTTTTACATACGAACTTACCTCGTATTCGAAATTGTCGACTCGGATCATCTACTCTATAATCTTCGACTTCCCTCGGTCTAAGTCTGAATTCCTCTTTTCTTGATCTATAATTATTCAAAATTAACCCTTTTATTCACTAAATTATTCAAAAGAATCCATAGACACATATTTAGTTCATTTTGCGAAGTAGCAGTCACATTTTCACATTTTGACACTTTAGTCCCTAATTCACAAAATCACAAAATACACAAAGTTTGCTTGAACACAAGCTCAGTCGAATTTTCATAGCTTTCATACAAATCCATACATTTCATTTATTTCACATTTTAGTCCCTTAAAATAACATTTTTATAATTTAGCCCAAATTACTCAATTTCATCAAAAATTCAAAGACAACATATGTTAACCCAAAACATATCTTTCATAATTCATCAAGTAATATCACAAAACTCATAGTTTCTTCAATGGCATAACTCAAAAGCATCAACAAAAATCAGAAATTGAGACATGGGCTTGATAGTATACTAAGCAACGATCACAAAAAAGTAGAAATTATCAAAAACCGAACAAAACTCATGCCTTAATCAAGTTTCAACCATAGCTGAATGAAAACCTAGCCTTTGGCTTTCTTCTTTTCAATTTTTTGGTCAAAAATGATGATAATAAGGATGGCTTTATGATATGTTTTATTTAACATAACTTAGTTACTAAATACCAATTTTAACCTTATCTATTTCATTAAAATTCCTCTAACTATTGTCTATATTTGTCCATTCATTAAACCAATGGTCCATTTGCATCATAAGGACACCTCATTTATAAATCCAAATCAAATAGACACTTTTAACATCTAGCACATAGCTTTTACAGTTTATGCGTTTAGGTCCTTTTTATTAAATTAAGCACACAAACATTCAAATTTTCATATGAGACTTTCACACATGCTAATTCACACATCATAAACACAGAAAATAATTTTTAAACATTTCTCTGACTCGAATTTGTGGTCCCGAAATAACTATTCTGACTAGGGTCTAAATCAGACTGTTACAATTCTCCCTCGTTAGGGATTTTCGTCCCCGAAAATCTTACCATTGAAAAAATTCAGCTATTGCTTCCTCATAATATCTTCAGGCTCCGATGTAGCCTCTTCAATTCCATGTCGGTGCCACATCACTTTTACTAACAAAATTTTCTTATTTCGTAGTTCTGTAACCTCTTCAATTCCATATCAAATGAAGGAATTACATGCAACGGATCAGATCTGTATCGTCAAAGCATCGATATATAAAACACATTATAAATCTTTTCTGGCTCTGGTGGCAACAACAATCTATACGCTACCGGCCCAATACGCTCAATAATCTTATACGGCCCGATGAACCTTGGACTTAATTTGCCTTTTCTATCAAATCAAAGCACTTTCTTCCACGGAGATACCTTTAAAATCACTTTATCCCCGATCTCAAACTCAATATCTTTTCTTTTCAAATCTACATGAGAATTTTGATGACCGGAAGCTACTTTCAAACTATCTCGAATCACTTTTACTTTCTGTTCAGTTTCTTTTATCAAATCAACCCCGTGAATCTTATTTTTGCTAAGCTCTGTCCAATACAAAGATGTACGGCATTTGCGACCATATAAAGCTTCGTACGGTGTCATTTTAATGCTTGACTGAAAACTGTTATTATAAGCGAATTCAATTAAAGGTAGATATTGTTCCCACGTACCTTCAAATTCAAAATGCAACATCTCAACATATCCTCATGTATTTGAATAATCCGCTTAGATTGACTATCCGTTTGCGGATGAAAAGCAGTACTAAAGTGCAATTTAGTACCCAAAGCATCTTGCAATTTCTTCCAGAATCATGATGTGAATCTCAGGTCTCTATCTGATACAATAGATGATGGCACACCGTGCAATCTCACAATATCAAAAATATATAACTCAGCTAATTTATCAAGTGAGTAATCAGATTGAACTGGAATAAAATGAGCTGATTTTTTCAATCGATCAACTACAACCCAGATTGCATCTTTCTTTCTCAGAGATAGAGGTAGACCTGAAACAAAGTCCATTGTCACTCGATCCCATTTCCACTCCGGAACCATAATCAGTTGTAACAAACTAGATGACACCTGATGTTCAGCTTTAACTTGCTGACAAATCAAACATTTAGAAACAAATTCAGAGATATCTCTTTTCATTCCGGACCACCAGTAATGCTGTTTTAGATCATTATACATTTTCATACTACCCGGGTGCATAGATAACCTCCTAATGTAAGCTTTACTCAAAATCATCTGAATTAACTCTGAATTTCTCGAAACACAAATTCAATCTCGGAATCTCAAATAATCATCTTTATCAACTCTGAATTCTGAATCAGACTTTACATCACACTAAATTTTTTAAGCTAAAATCTCATTATCAATCTTCTGAGCATCGATAATTCGCTGTAAGAACAAAAGTCTTACTTTCAATTCAGCTAAAACTGAACCATCATTGGACAGGACCAAATGACCATTCATTGCATGCAAAGCAAACAATGATTTTCGACTCAAGGCATCAGCAACAACATTTGCTTTTTCCGGATGATAATCAATCACAAGTTTGTAGTCTTTTAGCAGTTCTAACCATCTTCTTTGTCGTAGATTCAGATCTTTCTGAGTCATCAAATACTTCAAACTCTTATGATCAGAATACACATGACATTTCTCACTGAAAAAGTAGTGGCGCCATATCTTTAGAGCAATCACAATCGCAGCTAATTCAAGATCGTGTGTCGGATAGTTCTTTTCATGTAGCTTCAACTGTCTCGAAGCATAAGCAATGACTTTGCCTTCTTGCATTAAAACATATCTCAGACCAATCAACGAAGCATCACTGTATATCACAAATTCTTTACTCGATTAGGGTTGTACCAATACCGAAGCTTCAGTCAATAATGTTTTCAACTGATTAAAACTGTTCTGACACTTTTCAGACAACACAAATTTCACATCTTTCTGAAACAGTTTTGTCAACAGAGTTGCAATCATCGAAAAACCTTTTACGAATCTTCTATAATAACCAGTAAATCCCAGAAAACTGCAGACTTCAGAGACATTCCTCGAAGGTTTCCAATCCAAAATAACTGAAATTTTGCTCGGATCAACTCGGATACCAGAGGCTGATACAATATGACCCAGAAAACCAACTTCTCGCAACCAGAATTCACATTTACTGAACTTTGCATACAACTATTTATCTCACAGAATTTGTAGCACTAATCTTAAATGCTCGGCATGTTCGGATTCATCACGTGAATAAATCAATATGTCATCAACGAATACAACAACAAATTGATCTAGATACAGTCTGAAAATTCTATTCATCAAATCCATAAAAATAGTAGGTGCGTTAGTCAATCCGAAAGGTATAACAAAAAATTCATAGTGGCCATACCTCGTTCTGAAAGTAGTTTTCGAAATGTCCGAGTCTTTTACTCGCAACTAATAATAGCTTGATCTCAAATCTATTTTTGAAAACACAACAGCTCCTTTCAACTGACCAAACAAATCATCAATTCGAGGCAGAAGATACTTATTCTTGATAGTCACTTTGTTCAATTGACGATAATCTATACACACTATTATCATTCCGTCTTTCTTTTTCACGAATAGAATCGGAGCACCCCAAGGTGAGAAACTCGGTCTAGCAAATCCTCTATCGGTCAATTCTTGCAACTGAGACTTTAATTCTTTTAGTTTAGTCGGAGTCATTCTATACGGAGCTATTGAAATCGGAGTAGTACCAAGTATCAATTCAATGCCAAATTGTACTTCTCTAACCGGAGGTAATCCCAGAAGTTCTTTAGGAAACACATCAGGGAACTCACAGACAACATGCACAAATTCAACTTTCTTTGCTAACATTCTCGAATCAATCACATATGCAAAATAAGCTTCACAACCCTTTCTCACCATACTCAAAGCTTTCATCGAATATATTATAGCAGGCAATCCATTCAAATCACTAGATTCAATTCTGACTATTTCATCATTCTTGCATCTCAAATCAATAGTTTTTCGTTTGCAGTTCACAACAGTATCATGCAAAGTTAACCAATCCATACCCAGAATTATATCAAATTCATCAAAAGGTAGCAGCATCAAATTAGCCAGAAAACAAGTGTCTCGAAACATTAATGGACAATTCTTGTAGACTTTATCAACCATAACACATCTGCCTAGGGGGTTCAAAACTCTAATTACAAATTCAGTAGACTCTACAGGCAAAGTCTTACTGTTCACTAGGTTCATGCATATATACAAATGTGTCAATCCAGGATCTATCAAAGCAATTACAAAAGTATCATAAAGAGTAAATGTACCCGTAATCATGTCTGGCGATGAAGCTTCTTCGCGAGCTCGGATAGCATAGGCTCTAGCAAGTGCACGAGCTTCGGATCTAACAGCTATATCTTTTGTTCCTCTTTGACTATCTCTTACATTTATCATATTTCTGGGACGTCTATCACGAGAAGCGTTGCCACTCGGCCTCGAATTCTGAACATTATCTTTTTCAATTAAATCTGGGCAATCTTTTATAAAATGATCTCATAAACCACAACTGTAACAAGCTCGGTTATTACTCTTTCCCCAGCATTCTACAAAATTTCGTCTTCCACATTGATCACACTTAGGTTTTTCATTCTTTGCATTACCAACACTGTCAACAGACGTAGCTGGAGCTTTAAAGCTCGATTGCGATCTAGCACGATCTATGTTCGAATGTCCCACACTAGCCTTTCAACGACTATTATCATTTCTAAATTTCTTTAATCCAGATTGAAATGACTTGCCCGATGACCTCTTTCATACCTCTCTAGCTTCAAAATTAGCTTTTCTTTTCTCTTTCTGAGATCTTCAGCTTTACATGCTTATTCAACAAGTACAACAAATTCTTTGATTTCCAGAATCCCGACTAACAAACGAATATCTTCATTTAAGCCATCCCCGAATCTTTTGCACATTATTACTTCTGTACATACACATTTACGAGCATATCTTACGAATTCTCGTTCGTATTCTGTGATAGACATACAGCCTTGTTTAAGCTCAAAAACTCTTTACGTTTCTGATCAATGAATCTCTGACTGATATATTTCTTCCAGAATTCAACTCAGAAGAAATCCCAAGTAACCCATTCACTCGAAACCACAGATGTCAAAGTCTTCCGCCAATGGTACGCCGTATCTCTCAGAAGGGAAACAACACATTTTATGCATTCTTCAGGATTTAATGATAATTCGCCAAACACTCTTATCGTGTTCTCTAGGCAAAACTCAGTTTTTTCAGCATCATCGATCGTTGTAGCTCAGAACTCTTCAGCCCCATATTTTTTAATCTTATCGACTGGTGGTCTACTTAACTGAACCAGATTCACTTATGGTATAACATGAGTTTGAAGAGAATTAACCGGGGGTGGAGGTTGTTGTACAGCTGGATTGGTTCTAATATATTAGGTGAACCAATCATTCATCATCTGATAGAAGGCTTGTCTAGCCTCACCATCACGACTACTTGTAGCCGGTTGAGAATCAGATGGCATCGTCCCTTGCGCGGGAGCAGGCACATTGCTTTTGACATCGTCCGCTACACCTTTTTTGGGATCCATTTGCTATATAAAAACACATTTCAATGTCAGGATTCATCACACTATCGTAGTTCATAAATATGACATATATAGCTAGACTGACATACGCTATGGTAGTCCTAGAACTGACTAAACCATAGCTCTGATGCCAATAAAATGTAACACCCCTAACCCGTATCCATCACTGGAATAGGTGAAGAGATATTACCGGACTCATAACTTAGATCAAAACAATCAAATATCAAATACTGACTTGTCCATTAAAATACCATTCATTCATGTTCATTACGAACTTAAACCGAGCATACAAGGTCTAATCCATGCATCTAGGGCTAAATAGATAACATGTGAACTTTTCAAAACTTATAAAAAATTTCAACTTTTAAAAGGCAACATGCCCGTGTGAACAGGCCGTGTGCCTCACACGGTATTAGACACGCTTGTGTGTCTAAGCCGTGGCAAAACAGGGCACACATACGGACTTGTCCACACAGACACAAGATAGGCCCGTGTGCTAGGCCGTGTGAAAATTAGGGAGGCTACTGACTTGGCCACACGGCTGACCACACGCCCGTGTGCCAACCCGTGTGCCACACATGACCAATAGACACGCTCGTGTGTCTAGGCCGTGTCAAAACTGGAGGGTATACTGCCTTTAATTCGTAGGGTACCCCAGGGACACACGGCCGTGTAACGTGATCGTGTGTCTTACACGGCTGAGACACACGCCCGCGTTTCTGCCTGTGTGGACAAAAATAGGCCATTTGAATAGCCAATTTGTCACCCCAATTTGGGTCAACCTACAAGCAAAGAAATAAGCATATATGCACAACCAATTTAGCCAAATTCCAAACCGAAACGTAAACCACTCATGACATATCAATTCTAATCAAATACATACTCATAAGTCTTACCAATCTATATCAAAACATAAGTCAAAAGCTTGTCAAAACATTTCTTTCTATACATCATTCAATTTCATGCTAAAACTTGTCAAAACTTACCAACATTTACCATTTCTTTTGTCCAACTAAAACATATCAAATCATATTGCATCACATATCTTATACCAAAACCATGACATATCCACAACCATACTAAGCCATATCATATGGCTAAATATATACATCACAAAACATAATCCCACAACTTCTAACCTATACATTCCATACTTTAATATATACATTTTCAAAGTACAAAAATGAGGTTCGATAGTGTGGTGATTATCCTTGACGACCCCCGAGCTTACAATAGCTTCGATATCTATAAAACAATGCAAACACACACATAAAGTAAGCTTTCAAAAGCTTAGTAAGTTCGTACCAAAATTATCAACAGTATATAAAATATGAACATCAACACATAAGTACTTATAAATTCTCAACTCATCTATCAATTTCATGCCAACATCATCCATATGTTTACACCAATTTAATAAACTTTATATGCACAATACCATCTACCACATAGGTATTATACTTACTTGAACATTCCCGTATCCATTCATTTTCATTCTCACCTCTTGTTCGGATATTTTAAAACTTTTCGAAGATTACCAATGCTTTAAACATCCGCACATTTAGTGCTTTAAAGATTAGCCGAAGCTATAATAATTCTGCACACTTAGTGCTTTCTCAATTAACCGAAGTTATCTCGATATCGCACATTTAGTGCCTCATATAGCCAAAGCTAGTTTAAATCGCACACTTAGTGCCAAATACCATTGATTTATCGTTATATTCATCCAAACTAAATGTATATACAATTTATGTATAAAAAAGCATCAAAACATATTTATAACATCATGTTTTACGTACGAACTTACCTCGTACTCAAAATTATCGACTCGAATCATCTACTTTATAATCTTCGACTTCCCTCGGTCTAAGTCTGAATTCCTCTTTTCTTGATCTATAAGTATTCAAAATTAACTGTTTTATTCACTAAATTATTCAAAACAATTCATAGACACATATTTAGGGCATTTTGCAAACTAGCCCTCACATTTTCACATTTTGACACTTTAGTCCCTAATTCACAAAATCACAAAATACACAAAGTTTGCTTGAATACAAGCTCAGCTGAATTTTCATAGCTCTCACACAAATCCATATATTTCATTTATTTCACATTTTAGTCCCTCAAAATAATTTTTTTACAATTTAGCCCAAATTACTCAATTTCATGAAAAATTCAAAGACAACATATGTTAAGCCAAAACATATCTTTCATAATTCATCAACTAACATCACAAAACTCATAGTTTCATCGATGGCATAACTCAAAAGCATCAACAAAATCAAAAACTGAGACATGGGCTTGATAGTGTACTAAGAAACAATAAAAAAAACGTAGAAATTATCAAAAACCGAACAAAACTCAAACTTTAATCAAGCTTCAACCATAGCCGAATGAAAACCTAGCCTTTGGCTTTCTTCTTTTCAATTTTTCGGTTAAAAATGATGATAATAAGGATGATTTTATGATATCTTTTATTTAACATAACTTAATTACTAAATACCAATTTTAACCTTATCTATTTCATTAAAATTCCTCTAACTATTGTCCATATTTGTCCATTCATTAAACCAGTGATCTATTTGCATCATAAGGACCCCTCATGTATAAAGCCAAATCAAATAGGGACTTTTAACATCTAGCACATAGCTTTTACATTTTACGCGATTAGGTCCTTTTTATTAAATTAAGCACACAAACATTCAAAATTTCATACGAGACTTCACACATGCTAATTCACACATCATAAACATAGAATATAATATTTAAACATTTCTTTGACTCAAATTTGTGGTTCCAAAACCACTATTCCGACTAGGTCTAAACCGAACTGTTACATCCCCGATGTCCGAGCCAGCTCGATAATCTATAAAATAGGGAAAGAACACACAAAGTAAGCTTTAAAAGCTTAGTAAGCCATATACAATTAAAACCATCTCATGAATCAACATCATTTCCATCAAATAAGCAAATTATAAATAAGAACATATAAGCTTACAAACCTTCCCAAATGTATACATATTCAATTTCATAAGTGAATTCATCAAATAATTCCCTTTTCAATACTTGTATGAATCTCATACGTACCTTAGTCTCTTAACTCATTTACACATTCTTTCTCAACTTGACTTTGCCCATTGAACCTATCGAAATCGTTAAGGATACTTGGAAATCACATATAGCTCATACAAATGCCATATCCCAGGTATGGTCTTGCATGTTATCACATATTGATGCCAATGTCCTAGACATGGTCTTACATGAAATTATATGATAATGCCAATGTCCCAGAGATGGTCTTACATGTAATCATATACCGATACCAATGTCCCAAACATGATCTTACATGTAGTCTCATCTCGGTAATCCTAATGTCATGACACTCGTATCCTATACTTTTCCTAAGGTTCGTACGGGAATTTTGGATATCGTAACTTCATTGATTCTTGCTCGTATTTGCTCATTCAACATCCATAGCATTTCAACAACAATTAAACATATATAAATCAATTTAAAGACATTTATTTGCATATGACTTACCTTGTAGTCGAAATAGACGAACTAGATCGATTATTCAATAATATTTCATTTTCCCCTATCTAAATTCGTTTTCTTTCGTTCTTGATCTTAATCAAGCTTGTAATTACTGAATGCATGAGAGCTCAAACACCTATTTTCTTTTTCTGATTTTCGGTTGTAATTTGGAGATGATGACATAAATTTTAACTTTGGTTTTATTAATTTATAACTTATTTAGCCAATTACCAAAATACCTTTATTTAATAAATATTATAAGCATATAATGGATGGCTATTCATGTCAATTTCCACTATCCAAGGTCTAATATCATCATAAGGGCCTTTGATTTAATGAATCATAGAAATTAAACACTTTTAACAAATAGAATGTAACTTTTGGTTTTTACGCGATTTAGTCATTTTTCTCAAATTGAGCTATTAAATGATAAAATTAGCTCACGAAATTTTCACACATATCTAATCACATGCTATAAACACCAAAAATAATTTTAAAATAATTTTCTAACATCGAATTTGTGGTTTTGAAACCACTGTTCTAATTTAGCTAAAACTAGGCTATTACATTTATAGCTTAGTAAGCTCGTATGAAATAAACTCAATATAACCATAAACACATAATTCAACAATTGAATATAAATACAAGAATTCATATCAATTACCAAACCTTTCAATTACTAATTCACAAAACAACATATTTTCTTCACCATTTTCTCGATTCAAAGCTAATATGATTTATACACATACCTGTACCATCTCATACCTATCTCATTCTCAAACTCCTCATTCATTTACACGTTGAACCATTCGGAATAGAAGTCGGATGCTCAGGAGTCTCGCACACTAAGTACCTATACCATGGCCCGAAGCCAAATCAAGGTAACTTATATCTGTAGTACTAATATCATGGCCCGAAGCTAAATCAACCGATATTTATAGCCCGAAGCCAAATCGATATAACTGGCACTGAAATGCTAATATCATGGCCCGAAGCCAATTCAATGGATCCCCTAATGACATGTCACTATTATCCTAAACTATTCCTACGATTGAACCGAGATTTCAAATGCCGAATTACCATCGAGTCATTGTCAAACTTATCCAAAGTCTAGTATTCACAACTTATACAATATCAAAGCATTTAAATTATATTTATAATGAAATTTATCACATACGGACTTACCTCAGATGTGAAAACGACGAAATAGGTCGATTAGTTGATAACTTTAGTTTTCCCTCGATCTAGATCCGAATTTAGCTTTTCTTGATCTAAATATATTCAAAATTAATTTATTAATAATCTCTCTATTCAATTTAATCCAAAACACACTTTTAAGCATATTTACACTTTTACCCCTAGAATTTCACCACTCTTACAATTTAGTCCTTATTACGCAAAATCATAAATTTATGAAATTTCTTTAATACCCATGATAGTCGAATTACTATAATGCCCTTATCAGCCCATATTTATCAACTTTTCATACATTTAACCACACATTTTCACAAATAAATCCATATTTTGCATTTTTTTCATGCATTTAACCACACATTTTCACAAATAAATCCCTATTTTGCATTTTTACTCAAAATCACTTTACAAAATATGTAAATCTAGCAACAAGATTTCATATTTCATCATCCAACATCAAAGAACACATATTTTCATCAATGGAAACTTTCAAAATCTTTAACAATTTTGCAAAATAGTCCCTAGGCTAGCTAGAACTAGTTGCAAAGATCACAAAAAATAGAAGTGCCGAACCTTAGCCCTAATTTTCTCAAGAGAAATGCTTGGTTTTGCCTTTTGAAGAAGAAAAATACAAATTAAACAATTTTTTTATTTATCTTTCATTTATTTACTAAATTAAAAAATTATTCTTGATTAATAAACATATAAATCACTTAATGCTTGTCCATATTTTTTCACTCATGTTTTAAATGGTCTAATTACCACTTAAGGACCTTAAATTTAAGGTTCTATAGCTATTAGACACCTTTAGCTATTAGAACTCAAGTTTTACGCTTTACGCGATTTAGTCCTTTTTACCGAATTAAACATTCAAACGATAAAATTATATCACGAAACTTTCACACATACATGCTATCATGCTGTAAACACTTAAAATAATATTAAAATAATTTTTTGACCTCAAATTTGTGGTTTCAAAACCACTATTTTGATTTAGCTAAAAACAACTGTTACATCATGCCTGTTGAATCAAAAGAAATAACATTGAATATTAGACAAATACTCAAGTAACCATTTAATTCTCTAAACACATTACAACATCATGATTTAATGTATTTATAGACATAATAAGAATATAGTATTACACCACTGCGGTAATATTCAATATTAGACTATACTAGTCAAACATTCAACTCGTATTCATACTTTCAATACATACCACACTTGAAACGTGTTGCCTGAATATCAAATGATCGGAATGTGACATGGTGTCTTTCAACCATGGTCTTATTTATTCTCGTCTTGATGCCACAGTGTCTTTCAATCATGGTCTTATTCATTTTTTCCGTCGAGTTGCCATAGTGTCTTTCAACCATAGTCTTATTCCTTTGATTCGTGATGCCATAGCGTCTTTCAGCTATGGTCTTACTCAATAGAATCGTGATGCCATAATGTCTTTTAGTCATGGTCTTACTCGATAGAATAGTGATACCATAACATCTTTCAGTCATGGTCTTACTCTATAAATAGTAATGCCATAACGTCTTTTAGTCATGGTCTTACTCGTTTCTAGTATGGTGCTATAATATCTTTCAACTATGGTTTTAATCATTTTTCTTCAAGCCAATAAACTCAATTTATATATAAACAATTAGATATTAAATAATCAAAACCATAATTAATTGATTTAATCAAGTTACGAGCTTAACTAGCTAAATTACAGAAATATCAAAGTCTAGGGGATTTTTGGTAATTTTATATTCTCCTTTATTTTCCACTCGATCTTGATCTAACTTAATAATTTCATCTAATTTATTAATTTACATAGTAAAATAATTTATTTTATGTAATTTAGTCATTTTGACATTTTTACAAAGTTACCCCCAACATTTTACTTTTATTCAATTTAGTCCCTGAGCCTAAAACGTGCAAATTAACCATTTTTATTGCAAATTAAAACTATATGAATATTCATAGCCTCCATTTCAGCCGATTTTTGCAACAATTTCACATCAATTCCTTGAACTATTACTATTTCAACAATTTAGTCCCTAATCGGCAAATTCATCAAAAATCACTTAATAAAATACTTATAAATAACAAATAACACATAAATTCATCATTTAACATATAAAATCACAAGGTTCATCAATGGAAAAATTCAAAATCTTTAACAGTTTCAGAAACGAAGGTACGGGCTAGCTGGACCTAGTTGCAACTATCTCAAAAACATAAAAATTATTAGAAACGGGATCAAATCACATACCATGCATCAAAATTTCAGCTTGGCCAAATGCTTTTTCCTCCCCACACCAAAGCTATTTAGTTGAATTAAAGAATGAAGAAGATGATGATTTAGATTTGGTTTATTTCAATTTTAATTATTAAATTACTAATAAACCCTTTAAAATCATGAAATTTACCATGCAACCTATCCATAAATATCCACTCACATTAAATATGGTATAATTACCATTAAAGTCCATTAATTCACCTTTTCAAAGCTAATTGGTCCATTTAATTAATAGAATTCAACTTTTATAACTTTAATAATTTAGTCCTTTTCAATTAATTAACTATGTAAACATTAAAATTTCTTAACGAAACTTTAATACAACCTTAATAACACTTCGTAAATATTAGACTCACTTTAGTCATCTTCACGGTTCAGTTTATAAAAATGAGATTCCGATACCTCATTTTCTAAAACCACTTGACTTTAGGGTTTTACCACTTGAACCTAATTGTTCATTCGAATAGCATAAATTGCCAATATAAAAATTTATTTTAATACCAGAATAGACTCTTAAATATTAAATAATAATATTTATGATCTTACTCGTCGGATATGTAGTCCTGAAACCACAATTTCCTACACCACTGAAAATTGGGTTGTTACAGTAATGATGTAATAGTTTGTTCTAAATAACATAACAAAGGCCCATCGCCCATCTTTATGGTTCGCTTATATTAGTTGCCTCACCGGATCATCGACCTCGCTTATGCTATTCGCAATCTACTTACCTGAGAAGTAAGAAAAGAGTGGGTGAGTTCGAGAGAACTCAGTGAATAATCAGAAGCCATTATATTATGCCTTAAAAACAACATTTGAAAACATTAGAAAATTTTAGTTTTTAAAATGTTTCACGTGTTTGGTTTGCAGGTGAGGATACGAGACCCAGTTCACATCGAAAAACCTTATTTTTGTGAAAATAGTTTTAAAAAAACAATACCTAGAAATCCTTTCTTTTAAAAACTTTCTTTTAAAAGGAACTCGCATTAAAATCCTGCGAGGCCATATTGCTTTTCAAAAACAAAATTGAATCTAAGTTTATAACAGAGTCACAAGACCAACTTGTACATAACAGAATTCATGAACAGAATCAACCTTAGGTCACACGACTGGGTTGTCAAACAGAAGACATGTCTCGTTGAATAAGTTATATCCAACCTAGCTCACGGAGATCACATAGAATAATACATATAAAATCTCATAAAGGCCCATGCTTTAAAAGAGCATGCAGAGTAAGGCTTAATATGGGTGAGTACTCACACTATTAGTATACCAATCAGAAGGCTCATTAAGGAGTACACAGGTAGAAAGCTCGCACAAATCAGAGCCAAATAGAGAGCTCGCATAAAGTAGAGCTAAAACATTTGTTTATAAAAAGCTCAGACGTTAAGTGCCTTTCAAAAACACGGTTTAAAATGTTACTTTCAAATCATTCTTATTATCAAAATCTCGCATAGAAGATCACATAAAACTATGCTTTAAAATCATCTTTTCAAAATCATAATTTTGAAAATAGAGTTTGTTGCTTAAAATAGAGCTTTTCAGAAATCTTACTTTTGGGTTTTGAAAATAAGGTCTCATTTAGAAAACTATAGCCATTAGCGATCATAATCAGAATACCTTTGGAAACTCATAAACTAATAGTTACCAATCATTCACCAAAAATGAAGGACTTAAACGATTTTGGCTTTGCCTGTGTCCTTGCTAGAAGATGGTTCAGCTAGTTCACAACAAACAAACATATTACTAACAGAACAAATAGATTTCCTACAAGCATGCGAACCTAGCTCTAAAGACAATCAACCCTAACAAGACAAGGACTTACCTAATGTAACATCCCAAAATAGGGCCTAATCGAAATAGTGGTTTCGGGACCACAAATTTGACATTGAAATATTTATTTTATGATTATTATGAGGTCCAGAATATGAAAATATGCATGTGTTAAAGTTTCATGAGGAAATTCTATGAGTAAGGTGTCCAATTGGAAAATAAGGACCAAATTGAATAAATTGCAAAAGTTGGATTCTAGAAGAAATTTGTATGAAATTGATTTAGATTATTAATTATAAGGTCTTAAAGAGAAAATTTCCCAATTTCTAAGTTTTTGGACAAAAATGGGCATATATGGATAAAATTAAAAAGAAAGGGCGTAAGGGCATTTTGGTTATTTGGCTAATTAATGAAATAGAATGGGAAAATGAAGGCAAAAATCAGCCATTCTTCTTCCTCATCCAGCTGAATTTCTCAAGCCCTCTATAACTAGGGTTTTCAACATTTTCAAGCTCAATAGTAAGTGCTCCCAAGCCCCTTTTTTAATGTTCTTTGCATTTTTGAAATCTCGGTAGCTTACTCTCTCCATTTCTACCCATATTTTGAGTTAGGGGTCATGTTTGTAAAGTGACCCATGTGTGACATGTTTATTCTTTGATGTTTTATGGAGGAATATGAAAATTGTATGTGTATTAAACATCTTTTTCTAGGTGATTTTCATGAAAAACTCCTAAAAGCACCTTTTTGCAAAAGGTGTAAAATATGGGGTAAAAAAGTGAAATAATGGAGAAATGTGGGCTGCCATAAGAGGAAAGAACAATTGGCTAGGCTTGGGTAAGGTAGAAATTGCATGTATTTTATTATACGAGCCTGAGGACTAAATCGTAAAAATGTGAAAGATTAGGGGCAAAACAATCATTTTGTCTGGGGGTGAAATTTAGGCTAAATAAGAATAATGTGAGGTATTGATGATTCATTTTTATTGTTATAGACCTCGAGGAGCAAATTTCGAAGGTCTATCGAGGAAAACGAAAGGTTTCGGAATAACCGAAACGCGAAACCGAGGTGAATACTAGGTAAGTTCGAATAACTTTAAGTAAACTATTAATATGCCTAATTACTTGTGTTATGAATGCATGATATTTAGGTATATTGATGCCATGAAAATCCATGAAATATGTCAATAATAATGATATGATAATAAATGTCCCGAAGTAAAAAGGAAAATTCGATGGATAAACCATGGCTTACATGACTTGAGATCCTGCATGTGTTGCAGAAAAGGATTTAGCCCAAACGGGTAATCCATTGATCTCAACTGTAGAAAGGATTTAGCTCATCATTCAATTTTGGGATGTTACAGTGGATTTAGCAGGACGGGTAATCCGATTAGAGTCTGAATTTAGCCTGAACTGGTAATTCAGATCCGAGCTCATTGAGGGTGTTTGTCACTATAAGGGATTTAGCCTGGACTGGTAATCCTGACATCACCTTATGAGTTTACATTACGGGGGATTTAGCCTGGACTGGTAATCCTGCCGTAAGATGTGAGGTTCATGGGAGTGTATACATGAGATGATCGCTCTTATGACTTGACAGCAAATGGATAATCCATCGAGATTTTTTGAGTAACTCAATGGGATTAATATGTGATACAAAAATGAAAACGTCGAATGATGAGCTCATCTTAGATAAGTTACATGGTGTGATGTTATGTGACTAACTTGTTGATGGAGTGCATGTGATAGGGAAACCACTCCATACTTGTTGGTTTCTTTGCCTCATATGGTTGCATGCTAAACAAATCAGTAAGTTTATTTTCCAGTAATTCGGGCTTAATAAGCATGTAAATGCTTACCCTTCTCTTTTCCCTGTCTTACAGAGCTCGTGGACTCACGAAGATTGGAAGACGATTGGAAAGTCAACACACTATCATTTTGTCTAGCTTTGGTATATAGATACTCTTATTTTGTTCAATGGCATGTATAGGGCTTTTGTTAATTTTGTAATATGTGTCATTTGATTAGCCAATATGAAGGCTTGTAAGGTGTACATGTCCACATGCATATGGCCATAGGGTTTGGCTCATTTTGTTATAAGGTATGACCTACATAGATGTTTTCAACTTTTTGAAACTCTGCTGGTACTTCTCTTTCCATTTAAACTTAATGTCTTTCTGTAGCAGCCTCATCATTGGAGCTGCTATCATGGAGAATCCTTTTACAAATCTTCGGTAGTAACCGACTAAGCCCAAAAAGCTTCTAACCTCGATTACATTTTTAGGTGGCTTCCATTCAACGATTGCAGAGATCTTAATTGGATCAACTCGGATGCCATCACTTGAAACAATATGGCCCAAAACCCTACTTCTTGGAGCCAAAATTGACTCTTGCTAAATTTAGCATACAATTGCTTTTCCCATAAAGTCAGCAACACAGTCCTCAAATGCTTCGCATGCTCTATCTCATCCTTGGAATAAATCAAAATGTCGTCAATGAACACAACGACAAACTTGTCCAAGTATGGCCGAAATATCCTATTCATTAGGTCCTTAAATACGACCAGTGCATTCGTTAACCCAAACGACATGACAAGAAATTCATAGTGACCATACCTTGTTCTAAAAGTTGTCTTAGGCACATCCGATTCCTTAACTCGCAACTGATAGTAGCCAGATCTCAGTCTATCTTAGAGAATACAGTGGCTCCCCTCAACTGGTCAAACAAATCATCGATCCTTGGCAAAGGATACTTATTCTTAATAGTTACCTTGTTTAGTTGCCGATAATCTATACATAGCCTCATTGAACCATCTTTCTTCTTTACAAATAATACAGGAGCACCCCAAGGCAAAAATCTTGGCCTTGCAAAACCTTTATCCGTCAGCTCTTGCAATTGTGCTTTCAACTCGGTCGGTGCCATCCTGTACGGAGTGATAGAAATAAGAGCTGTTCCTGGCACTAGTTCAATACCAAACTCTATCTCTCTATCAAGAGGTAATCCGCGTAGTTCCTCCGGAAACACGTCCAGATATTTACATGTTATTGGCACAGACTCAATCTTCAACTCCGTTTCCTTAGTGTTTAGCACAAAAACTAGGTAGGCTTCATACCCTTTTATCATATACCTCTGAGCGACCATTGATGTGATCACAACTGGTGGTGTATACAATTCTCTTGAATCAACCCATAGAACCTTACCATCTGGGCACTTTAATTCAATATACTTGCTACCATAATTTATAATTACATCATGCAGGGCTAACCAATACATGCCAATTATTACATCAAACTCACCAAATGTCAATAACATAAGGTTAGCCAGAAAGCGATGACCCTGAATCGTCAAAGGACAATTCTTACAGACTTTATCAACCAAGACTGACTTGCCTAATGGGTTCAACACTCTGATTATAAATTCAGTAGGTTAAATAGATATATTCAAGCTAGACACCAATCTCGTGCAAATGTATGAAAGCGTTGACCCCAGATCAATTAAGGCAACAACACAAGTATTAAAAAGAGAAAAAGTACCAATGATAACGTCAGGAGCAGAGGCTTCTTCTCGAGCGCGTATTGCATGCGTTCTTGCCAGGACTCGAGCCTCTGATTTCACAGTGTCTTTGGCTGTAACTCGACTGCCACTAGCACTTTTAGGATACCTCAGAGGTCTACCTCGTGGAATAGGAGCACTCGATTTCGGGGTTACTCTTACCTCTTTATCGATTCACTTTAAGCAGTCTCTGAGGAAGAGGTCAAGAGAACCACATCTATAACACGCACCACTCTTCATCCGACACTCTCCAAAGTGAAACTTATTGCAGCTTTTACACTACGGCTTTTGGTCATTTACACTCCCCACACTAGTCACCATTGGGGAAGAAGACTTCTGATTACGTTGTTTGGAGCCTTTTGCTTTATCCGAATATCCCACCGATAAAATAGAGCGTTCATGTTGGCTCATTGATTTCTTTATGGAAAATGAGAGCGTCTTACCGCTGGATCTCTTGCTCTCAACTTGAGTTTCTCTCTTAGCTTGCTTCCTTTCATTATTGAGCTCCTCAGCTTTCTTGGCCCGATCAGCTAATGCGGCAAACTCTCGTATCTCAAGGATCCCAATTAACAACTTAATTTCCTCATTCAGACTTTCCTCAAAGCGTTTACACATTTCTGAATTTGTCTGAACCTATTCTGTCCCATACTGACTTAGCCTTACAAACTCCCTTTCGTATTCCGCTACAGTCTTATTCCCTTTATTGAGTTCCAGGAACTCTGTGACAGCCCAAAGTTGACCCTAGTCGGGAAGTGGTTTCGGGACCGCTAAACTGAGTCACCGAAATGTTTGAATGTGATACTTATTGTCTAGAATATGTAATTATGAATGTGTGAAAATTTCAAGCTTCGATTTGGTTGATTGCATGTGAATTTAGTCAATAGGACTTATGTGAGAAAATTCTAAAATGTGATAGGTCAATGTGTGAGGACCTATTAGTGCATGTGGACAAAGGGGGGACTTGCATGTCAAATTCCCCCCTACTAGTAGTGGCCGGCCATGACAAGCATGGTAGACCAAGTTTGATGGACAAGACATGTCATAGACATGTCTTGTTGGTGCATCATGGGTGGAAAAAATAAAATAATGGGCATGGAAATTAAATAATGAAAAGGAGTATGGTGAATACAAAAAAAAAGAAAAATGTGTGTAGTTGTTTTCTTTTCCCCCCTTTTGCCGTGAGCTAAAGAAAAGAAAGGAGAGAATTTTTGTTCATCCTTTTCTCATCTTCATACTTGCCGAAACTAGAAAGAAAAACAAAGAAAAAATTTCTCATCCTTTGGTTCATCCTTGGCCAATAATTTTAAGGAGGAAAGAAGAAGAAAGGTGAAGAGATTCGGCCATGCATGTAGCTAGGCTAAGGTATGTTGATGATGTTCCATGAGATGCATGCATGTTTTAGTTGTTAGCTTGAGTTCTACCTAGCCCATGGTCTAAATCTTGCTATGTGATGGAAATGACACTTGACCATGGATGCATCATTCTTGGTTGATGTTTGATGTGGTGGTGATGAGACATGAGGATGAGTTAAGATTCGACCTAGGTAGAGGTTGTGTTAATGCCATTGCATGCTAAATATGAAGCTTGTTAATGATGCATGTGATGATGACTTGATGATTCTTGAACCTCCTTTTTAGCATTTTTGTGTGAGCACATATGTGCATTGGTTGCTAAATGGAGAAGAATCGGCTAGCAAGTTGTGTGCTAAGGCCGAATGTAACTTTGCATGTTAATGAGCAATGCATGTGTTAAATCGATGAAAAGGGGGAGGATGCTTTACTAGTGTGTATATGTGTGTATTAAGTGTTGAAATCGACCCCAAAAATAGACATGCATATTCGGCCAAGGGGGAAAAATTAGCTAATATGTTGTGTTGATGCATGATTTCACATGTATGTGACTTTAATGTCTAATGTATAAATATGGGCTAAGTGCTTCGTGTTCATCTTTTTGATGCCTAAATGATGAAATCAATTTATTTGTTTAATTAAGCTCAAGAGCAAAGGGGAAATAAATCCGATAAAGGGAAGGAAAAAGTGGTTGAATAGTTAGCGGGATCGTTCGACAACACCCGAGGTAAGTTCTTGAGTAAGAGAGCTTAAATTACGATGTGATTAAATCATGTTTTAAGCAAATGAAAATCATGCTCTATGTGTGGCTATTGAGCCGAATGTGCAAGGATGATATGTGCCTTGTGTTTGAGTTTTGCAAATGAAAATGAAATACGAATGTGCCATGAATTATTGTTAGATGTGCATGATTAATTGAATGCTGTCCGGGCTAAGTCCCGAAGGCTTTGTGCTAAGTGACTATATCCGGACTAAGATCCGAAGGCATTTGTGCGAGTTATTAATTCCGGGTTAAGTCCCGAAGGCCTTTGTGCGAGATACTAATTCCGGGTTAAGTCCCGAAGGCATTCGTGCGAGTTTAAAAATCCGGGTTAAGTCCCGAAGGCATTGTATGAGTTACTATAACCGGGCTATGTCCCGAAGGCACTTGAACGAGGAGCTATATCCGGTTAAATTTCGAAGGTACGTGATTTGGAAATGAATGAGCTTGCTGTAAAATTCCAGCTAATACTCGAAAAACATCCCAATATTGGGATATGTTACGTATGTGTTGAATTTAATCGAGCCCTTACAAATAAATATTCGCTCAGTTGATGAACGAGCTACCGGCCTTCGGCTAAGTTGGTCTTTTGTGTATGTACATAAGGGTTAACGTTGTGAAGTAAGTTTGATATCGGAAAATTGTGTATTATGAAATATTCCGTTTAGCTAAATGTGTGTTATTCTTTCGTTATGCTGGAATTTCTTGCTCAAAACTTACTAAGCATAAATTGCTTACTTCGTTCCATTGCTCCTCTATTTTATAGATTTTTGGTTCTCCAGCTATCGGACTCGGGATCTTGAAGTCGAAGTCGCCCACACTATCAAAGGCTCTTTTGGGTACTCTTTTGGTTGAATATTGATATGGCATGTTTAGGACGACCCATTGTTGTTTTTCGAGTACTTTATGTGATGTATAAGTTTTGCATAGCCATGTGAAAATGGCTTATATGTGTTTAAGTATAATGTTATAATCATTTAGTGTGGATATGGTTGACAAGGATTGGCCACGGGGATGGTTAATCACTTTCATAAATTGTGCTATGTATGCAAAAAGGGCTAGTTGAACCATGAAATAGGTAAAGCCTACCTTAAAGGTAGATGCTGACAGCATCAGTGACATAGATTTGGAAAATCACTAAAAATAGTAGGAATGGAATTAAATAGTGAATAAATTATTTAAACAAACCTTGAAGAATCTACTTTCATAGGAAAGTAACGAAACAATCATATGGACAGTATGTTAAGAGATATTCAGGTTCTCGTGAGACAGGGCCAGAACGGGTTCTGGATTCCTTGTTCTGACTTTGGAAATTGATTATAAATTAACCAGAGATAATTAGGAGTCATACCATATATTTATAGATTCCTCTCTGAGTCTAGTTTCTATAGAAATAAACGGCATCAGTATTGGAGCCCTGTACAAGGAGATATGCAAGTCGTAATGCGCAAAGGTCAGGGTAGTCAATTCCTGTAACATGGGAGACTTTAACTAATAAACTGTACTAATTGGCCCAATCAAAAATTCTAGAAAAAAATATGTAGATGGGCATATGAGTCTAGTTTCAGGGAAAAATCACGAAACTGATTTTCGAGTTGTGAAACTCAAGATATGATTTTTAAAGCGACTAGTACACAGATTGGGCAGTGTCTGGAAATTTTTCAAAGTTTGTTAACACCTCGTGTTCGACTCCGGTGTCGGACTCGGGTTCGGGGTGTTACATTTTATTGGTATCAGAGCTACGGTTTAGTCGATTCTAGGACTACCGTAATGTGTTGGTTCTAGCTATACATGCCATTTTATGTGATTACTTGATAGTGTGGTGATTTCTGACAATTGTAAATGTGTTTATTTATGGTAATGGATCCCGATCCCAACCGAGAGGTAGCTGATGATCTTGAGAGTGTAGCGCCTGCTCCCGCACAAGGGACAGCGCCGGCGGACTCTCAACCTAATGCTAGTAACCCGAATGATGAAGCTAGACAAGCTTTCTATAGCGTGATGAATGATTGGTTCAACCAATACATTCGAACTAATACGGCTGTCCCACAACCTCCATTCCCAACTAATACCACCCCGCACCTACAATACCACCGGTAACGGACCAAATAAGGTCAAATAAGCCCCCAGTTGACAGAATCCGAAAACATGGGGCTACTGAATTTAAGGCTATGGATAGCGATGATGCCGAGCAAGCTGAATTTTGGCTGGACAACACTATCCGGGTACTCGATGAGCTATCTTGTACACCCGATGAATGCCTAAAGTGTGCTATCTCCTTGCTACGTGATTCTGCCTACTATTGGTGGAGTACTCTGACTTCTGTTGTGCCCCGAGAGCAAGTAACTTGGGAGTTTTTCCAAACTGAATTTCGGAAAAAGTATATCAGTCAGAGATTTGTTGATCAAAAACGGAAGGAATTTCTTGAGCTTAAGCAAGGCTCCATGTCGGTTACTGATTACGAGCGAAAATTTGTTAGACTTAGCAAATACGCTCGGGAATGTGTTTCGTCCGAAGCTATTATGTGTAAACGCTTCGAGGATGGGCTGAATGAAGATATAAAAATGTTCGTTGGCGTTCTTGAAATACGAGAGTTCGTGGTACTTGTTGAACGAGCTTGTAAAGCCGAAGAGCTTAGAAAAGAAAAGCAAAGAGTTGATGAGGGAACTGGAGAGTTTCGTAAAAGATCCTCAGGAAGGTCTCTTCAACAGACATCGAAGAGATTTCGGGATGATGCGGGCCAGTTTAGAGGCACTTCGGGCTTTTTTTAGACGAGATCGTGATCGACCCCTTGTGGGTACACGAGGCACTTCAGTCGCCAGTGTTGGGAATGAACGTCGAGACAGAACGAAATGCCGATATTGCGGTAAATGGCATTCGGGGAGTTGTAGATTCCCTGACCGCTCCTGTTACAAATGCGGATCAGTTGACCACTTCATTAAAGATTGCCCGAGGTTGTCGGGACAGAATGTAAATCAGAGTGGGAGACCGGGTGCTACCACTGCTCGGGGTAGACCATCTGGAAATGCGGGCAATGGTGGTGGTGGTCAGAGAGGATCTAGAGATGATATAACCAGATCCGAAGCTCGTGCGCCTGCTAGAGCTTATGCTATACGTGCCCGCGAGGATGCTTCTTCGCCTGATGTTATTACCGGTACATTCACTCTCTTTGATACTAATGTAATTGCTTTGATTGACCCCGGTTCTACTCATTCTTACATATGTGAAACCTTAGCATCCAGTAAGACTTTACCTATTGAGTCTACTGAGTTCGTAATTCGGGTGTCAAATCCCTTGGGTCGTTACGTGCTTGTCGACAAAGTGTGTAAGAAATGTCCCCTGGAAATTCGAGGTTCCTGTTTTCCGGCGGACTTGATGCTTTTGCCGTTTGATGAATTTGATGTTATCCTTGGTTTGGATTGGTTGACCGCGCATGATGCGGTTGTGAATTGCAAGAGCAAGACTATTGATTTGAGGTGTGCAAATAACGAAGTAATCCGAATTGAGTCTGCGGACTTGGAGGGGATGCCAGCTGTAATATCAGCAATGTTGGCACAGAAATATGTAAGAAAAGGGTGCGAAGCATACCTTGCGTATGTACTTGATGACAAAGAATTAGAAAAGAAACCCGAATCTGTGCCGGTGGCTTGTGAATACCCGGATGTTTTTCTGGAAGAATTACCGGGTTTACCACCTGTTCGGGAGGTAGAGTTTGGTATTGAGCTTGTACCTGGACTACGCCGATTTCGATAACTCTGTATCGTATGGCACCAACCGAGTTAAAGGAGTTGAAAGCTCAGTTGCAAGAATTGACAGATAGAGGTTTCGCTCGACCAAGTTTCTCACCTTGGGGTGCACCAGTATTGTTCGTGAAAAGAAGGACGGAACCATGAGGTTTGCATTGACTATCGTCAGTTGAATAAAGTGACGATAAAGAACAAATATCCGTTGCCGCGCATCGATGATTTGTTCGACCAACTGAAGGGAGCCTCAGTGTTCTCAAAAATAGATTTGAGATCGGGCTATTATCAGTTGCGAATTCGAGATTCAGATATTCCCAAAACTGCCTTCAGAACGAGATATGGTCACTACGAATTCTTAGTGATGCCGTTTGGGCTCACTAATGCCCCTGCGGTATTTATGGATTTGATGAATCGGATCTTCAGACCGTATTTGGATCGGTTCGTAGTTGTGTTCGTTGATGACATTTTGGTCTATTCAAGAGATGAGACCGAACATGCTGAGCATCTGAGGCTAGTGCTGCAAATTTTGCGGGATAAGCAGTTATATGCTAAGTTCAGTAAGTGTGAGTTCTGGTTAAGAGAGGTTAGCTTCTTGGGTCATGTGGTATCCGCGTCAGGTATTCAAGTTGACCCGAACAAAATTTCAGCCATACTTGACTGGAAACCTCCGAGAAATATTACTGAAGTTCGGAGCTTTTTGGGGCTCGCCGGTTATTACCGACGATTTGTCAAAGGTTTCTCGATGATAGCCACACCAATGACGAAGCTACTTCAAAAGGATGTTAAGTTCGAGTGGACGGAGAAATGTCAGAAAAGTTTCGACCAACTGAAAACTCATTTGACTGAAGCTCCAATTTTGGTGCAACCCGAATCAGGTAAAGAGTTTGTCATTTATAGTGACGCATCCCTACTTGGGTTGGGTTGCGTATTGATGCAAGAAGGTCGAGTCGTGGCCTATGCGTCGAGACAATTGAAGCCACACGAGAGGAATTATCCGACCCATGATCTCGAACTAGCTGCCATCGTGTTTGCTTTAAAAATATGGCGACATTATCTGTTTGGTGAGAAGTGCCATGTATTTTCGGATCACAAAAGTCTCAAATATTTGATGACTCAATGAGACTTGAATCTGCGACAAAGACGTTGGCTTGAGTTGTTGAAAGATTACGAGCTTGTCATTGATTACCACCCGGGAAAGGCTAACGTGGTTGCGGATGCCTTAAGCTGGAAGTCATTGTTTTCTTTACGAGCGATGAACGTGCATTTGTCTGTTCTACCAGACAATGTGTTAGTAGCTGAATTAAAAGCTAAACCATTATTGACTCATCAAATTCGTGAAGCTCAGAAAGTCGATGATGAATTGGTTGCAAAATGGGCTAAGTGTGTTCCGAACGAGGAATCGGAGTTTCAAATTGATGATGATGATTGTTTGAGGTTCAGAAATCGTTTGTGTGTTCCAAGGAATTCGGAACTCATTTCGATGATTCTGAACGAAGCCCATTGTAGCCGAATGTCAATTCACCCGGGGAGTACGAAAATGTACAACGATTTGAAACGTCAATTTTGGTGGCATGGTATGAAACGGGACATCTCCGACTTTGTTTCGAGATGTTTGATATGTCAACAAGTGAAAGCGGAACATCAAGTGCCTTCAGGATTACTCCAGCCGATCATGATACCCGAGTGGAAGTGGGATCGAGTCACAATGGACTTTGTGTCTGGACTGCCATTGTCAGCAAGTAAGAAGGATGCGATTTGGGTTGTTGTTGATAGGCTGACTAAGTCGGCTCATTTCATCCCCGTACGTACGGATTTTTCATTGGATAAACTAGCTGAATTGTACGTTTCTCAAATTGTGAGATTACACGGGGTACCTGTTTCTATCGTGTCGGATAGAGATCCGAGATTCACCTCACGATTTTGGAAGAAATTGCAAGAAGCTCTGGGTACCAAGCTGCATTTTAGCATTGCTTTTCACCCCCAAACCGATGGTCAATCCGAGCGGATAATTCAGATACTTGAGGATATGTTGAGATGTTGCATCCTCGAGTTCAATAGTTCATGGGAACGGTATTTACCTTTGATTGAATTCGCTTACAATAATAGTTTTCAATCAAGTATTAAGATGGCACCTTACGAGGCTTTGTATGGTCGTAAATGCCGTACACCATTGTTTTGGACCGAGCTCGGTGAAAGTAAAATTTTCGGAGTTGATTTGATTAAAGATGCTGAACAGAAAGTAAAGGTAATCCGTGAAAGTCTGAAGGTAGCCACGGATCGTCAGAAGTCGTACGCAGATTTGAAACGAAAAGACATCGAGTATCAGGTGGGAGACAAAGTGTTCCTTAAGGTTTCACCTTGGAAAAAGATACTCAGGTTTGGCCGTAAGGGCAAGTTGAACCCAAGATTCATTGGGCCGTACGAAATCTCCGAACGAGTTGGTCCGGTTGCGTATAGATTGATTTTGCCCCCTGAGCTTGAAAAGAGTTCCGCTAGTAAAGGTGTTATGGCTCAAACACGGGATCGAGGAAGCTACTTGGGAGACCGAGAGCTCGATGAAAGAGCGATACCCAAACCTATTCACCGGTAAGATTTTCGGGGACGAAAATTTCTTAAGTGGGGGAGAGTTGTGACAGCCCAAAGTTGACCCTAGTCGGGAAGTGGTTTCGGGACCGCTAAACCGAGTCACCGAAATGTTTGAATGTGATACTTATTGTCTAGAATATGTAATTATGAATGTGTGAAAATTTCAAGCTTCGATTTGGTTGATTGCATGTGAATTTAGTCAATAGGACTTATGTGAGAAAATTCTAAAATGTGATAGGTCAATGTGTGAGGACCTATTAGTGCATGTGGACAAAGGGGGGACTTGCATGTCAAATTCCCCCCCCTACTAGTAGTGGCCAGCCATGACAAGCATGGTAGACCAAGTTTGATGGCCAAGACATGTCATAGACATGTCTTGTTGGTGCATCATGGGTGGAAAAAATAAAATAATGGGCATGGAAATTAAATAATGAAAAGGAGTATGGTGAATACAAAAAAAAAAGAAAAATGTGTGTAGTTGTTTTCTTTTCCCTCCTTTTGCCGTGAGCTAAAGAAAAGAAAGGAGAGAATTTTTGTTCATCCTTTTCTCATCTTCATACTTACCGAAACTAGAAAGAAAAACAAAGAAAAAAATTTCTCATCCTTTGGTTCATCCTTGGCCAATAATTTTAAGGAGGAAAGAAGAAGAAAGGTGAAGAGATTCGGCCATGCATGTAGCTAGGCTAAGGTATGTTGATGATGTTCCATGAGATGCATACATGTTTTAGTTGTTAGCTTGAGTTCTACCTAGCCCATGGTCTAAATCTTGCTATGTGATGGAAATGACACTTGACCATGGATGCATCATTCTTGGTTGATGTTTGATGTGGTGGTGATGAGACATGAGGATGAGTTAAGATTCGACCTAGGTAGAGGTTGTGTTAATGCCATTGCATGCTAAATATGAAGCTTGTTAATGATGCATGTGATGATGACTTGATGATTCTTGAACCTCCTTTTTAGCATTTTTGTGTGAGCACATATGTGCATTGGTTGCTAAATGGAGAAGAATCGGCTAGCAAGTTGTGTGCTAAGGCCGAATGTAACTTTGCATGTTAATGAGCAATGCATGTGTTAAATCGATGAAAAGGGGGAGGATGCTTTACTAGTGTGTATATGTGTGTATTAAGTGTTGAAATCGACCCCAAAAATAGACATGCATATTCGGCCAAGGGGGAAAAATTAGCTAATATGTTGTGTTGATGCATGATTTCACATGTATGTGACTTTAATGTCTAATGTATAAATATGGGCTAAGTGCTTCGTGCTCATCTTTTTGATGCCTAAATGATGAAATCAATTTATTTGTTTAATTAAGCTCAAGAGCAAAGGGGAAATAAATCCGATAAAGGGAATGAAAAAGTGGTCGAATAGTTAGCGGGATCGTTCGACAACACCCGAGGTAAGTTCTTGAGTAAGAGAGCTTAAATTACGATGTGATTAAATCATGTTTTAAGCAAATGAAAATCATGCTCTATGTGTGGCTATTGAGCCGAATGTGCAAGGATGATATGTGCCTTGTGTTTGAATTTTGCAAATGAAAATGAAATACGAATGTGCCATGAATTATTGTTAGATGTGCATGATTAATTGAATGCTGTCCGGGCTAAGTCCCGAAGGCTTTGTGCTAAGTGACTATATCCGGACTAAGATCCGAAGGCATTTGTGCGAGTTATTAATTCCGGGTTAAGTCCCGAAGGCCTTTGTGCGAGATACTAATTCCGGGTTAAGTCCCGAAGGCATTCGTGCGAGTTTAAAAATCCGGGTTAAGTCCCGAAGGCATTGTATGAGTTACTATAACCGGGCTATGTCCCGAAGGCACTTGAACGAGGAGCTATATCCGGTTAAATTCCGAAGGTACGTGATTTGGAAATGAATGAGCTTGCTGTAAAATTCCAGCTAATACTCGAAAAACATCCCAATATTGGGATATGTTACGTATGTGTTGAATTTAATCGAGCCCTTACAAATAAATATTCGCTCAGTTGATGAACGAGCTACCGGCCTTCGGCTAAGTTGGTCTTTTGTGTATGTACATAAGGGTTAACGTTGTGAAGTAAGTTTGATATCGGAAAATTGTGTATTATGAAATATTCCGTTTAGCTAAATGTGTGCTATTCTTTCGTTATGCTGGAATTTCTTGCTCAAAACTTACTAAGCATAAATTGCTTACTTCGTTCCATTGCTCCTCTGTTTTATAGATTTTTGGTTCTCCAGCTATCGGACTCGGGATCTTGAAGTCGAAGTCGCCCACACTATCAAAGGCTCTTTTGGGTACTCTTTTGGTTGAATATTGATATGGCATGTTTAGGACGACCCATTGTTGTTTTTCGAGTACTTTATGTGATGTATAAGTTTTGCATAGCCATGTGAAAATGGCTTATATGTGTTTAAGTATAATGTTATAATCATTTAGTGTGGATATGGTTGACAAGGATTGGCCACGGGGATGGTTAATCACTTTCATAAATTGTGCTATGTATGCAAAAAGGGCTAGTTGAACCATGAAATAGGTAAAGCCTACCTTAAAGGTAGATGCTGACAGCATCAGTGACGTAGATTTGGAAAATCACTAAAAATAGTAGGAATGGAATTAAATAGTGAATAAATTATGTAAACAAACCTTGAAGAATCTACTTTCATAGGAAAGTAACGAAACAATCATATGGACAGTATGTTAAGAGATATTCAGGTTCTCGTGAGACAGGACCAGAACGGGTTCTGGATTCCTTGTTCCGACTTTGGAAATTGATTATAAATTAACCAGAGATAATTAGGAGTCATACCATATATGTATAGATTCCTCTCTGAGTCTAGTTTCTATAGAAATAAACGGCATCAGTATTGGAGCCCTGTACAAGGAGATATCCAAGTCGTAATGCGCAAAGGTCAGGGTAGTCGATTCCTGTAACATGGGAGACTTTAACTAATAAACTGTACTAATTGGCCCGATCAAAAATTCTAGAAAAAAATATGTAGATGGGCATATGAGTCTAGTTTCAGGGAAAAATCACGAAACTGATTTTAGAGTTGTGAAGCTCAAGATATGATTTTTAAAGCGACTAGTACACAGATTGGGCAGTGTCTGGAAATTTTTCAAAGTTTGTTAACACCTCGTGTTCGACTCCGGTGTCGGACTCGGGTTCGGAGTGTTACAAACTCCTTCCGTTTCGAGTCTAAGAACCTTTTACTGATATATTTCTTCTTAAACTCCACTTGGAAAAATTCCCAAGTGATGTTTTCCTTTGGCACCACTAAAGATACAGTCTTCCACCAATGGTATGAAGTATCCTTTAGGAGTGACACGACACACTTTAAGCACTCCTCAGGTGTGCACAATAATTTGTCACATAATAGTATAGTGTTCTCGAGCCAAAACTCGGCTCGTTCAGTATCATCATCAATCTTAGCTCTAAATTCCTCAGCCCCGTACTTTCTAAGCTTGTCTACAGGGGTTTACCAATTCTTACAGGTGCCATACCTCGTGGCATTTCCTCTTCAGGTAGGCCAGGGGGCGAGAAAGGTTGTGTTATGTTGGGGCGATTTCTCAAATAATCCTCAAACCACTCATCCATCATGTCAAAGAAGGTGGCTCTGGCCTCTTCCCGGCCTTCAGATGCGGGCCTTCTATTACTACTAGAAACAACTCGTTGTACAAAAGCTAGAGCATGGCTTTCGGCTCCCTCGGACTCATCTTGTGCTTGATTGGAAGACATTTACTATATTCAAAGATAATTAAGCAGTTAGGAGATGTCGCACTATCAACGTTCGTATAATGGCATGTATAGAAAAACTCAATACACTCTAAGGTAGTCCTAGAACTAACTAAATCATAGCTCTGATACCACTAAACGTAACACCCCTTCCCGTACTTGATATCGAGACCAAGTACGAGGCATTACGAAGCATGTACTCGAACATTTTCAGGAAATACGGGTTATAAAATTTTGTTCCAGTTTGAAACCAATCCAATAATATCTTGGTGTTACTGTTATGGGTCTACGAGGCCCAAGTCATACATTAAAAAGGATCCGGGACCAAACTGGAACTTAGGAAAATTTCAAGGAAAATCCTGGGTTAGTATCTCACACGCCCGTGTGGAGACATAGCACATGCCCCCTACCCGTGTGGAATTAATTGAATTTATTTTCTACTTCGAACCTATAGGGGTTTTTCACACTACCAAGCACACACCCGTGTCTCCATCCCGTGTCCTTCACACGGCCTAGACAAGCCCGTGTGGTCGCCCGTGTCCACAAACTCGAGCATTTTGTTTATGACATCATCATACGTTTAAGGGCACACGGCCAAGACACACGCCCGTGTGTTAGGCCATGCCCTCCACACAGTTGAGACACATGGTTGTGTCTCTACCCGTGTGTTTACTACCATGTATTCTGACTTAAAATTTTAGGTGCAGGGGACACACGACCATACCACACGCCCATAGGGTTGTCTGTATGTCACACACAGCCTAGACACACGCCTGTGTGTCTACCCGTGTGGACCTTTTAAGGCAATTTTCCAAGCCTTTGGTCACCCTCTAACATCCATTCTCACATATAGGTTTTCATAATACATAACAGGGCCTAATTATACACTTAAGTCACCTTAATAAACCTTATTGCATGCAAACCTCATTTCATCGGTTTTACACATGCTAGGTTATTTTTCTTGTATCAAGGATGTCTATGCTTTATACACATTCAAGATTGGCTCATTAATATAACTCACTGCCAATTATGGCCTAGCCATCCCATGTGATTTGGTCACATTACAAGTGTATCTACTTGTGATACGCCATATTCATTCATCACAATAACATTTGAATACAAATACGCATAACTTTGTAGGTCATACCTTATAACAAAATGAGCCAAATCCATGGCCATGTGCATATGGACATGTATACCTTACAAACCTTCACATTGGCTAATCAAATGATACATATTACAAAATAAACAAAAGCCCTATACATGCCATTGAACAAAGTAAAAGTATCTTTATACCAAAGCTAGACAAGATGATAGTGTGTTGACTCTCCAACCGTCTCCCAATCTTCGCGAGTCCACGAGCTCTGTAAGATAGGAAAAAGAGAGGGGTAAGTATTTACATGCTTAGTAAGCCCGAATAACTAGAAAGTAAACTTATCGATTTATTAGCATACATCTATATTAAGCAATGAGACCAACAAGCATGAAATAATTTCCCTATCACATGCACTCAATCAATAAGTTAGTCCAATAACAATACACCATGTAATTTGTATTAGATGAGCTCACCATTCAATGTTTTCATTTTTGTATCACATATTAATCCCATTGAGTTACTCAGAAAATCTCGATGGATTATCCATTTACCGTCAAGTCATAAGAGCGATCATCACATGTATGCACTCTCGCGAACCTCACATCTTACGGCGGGATTACCAGTCTAGGCTAAATTCCCCGTAATGTAAACTCATAAGGTGATGTCGAGATTACCAGTCCAGGCTAAATCCCTTATAGTGATAAACAACCTCAATGAGCTCGGATCTAAATTACCATTCCAGGAAAAATTCAGACCCTAATCGGATTACCCGTTCGGGCTAAATCCACAATGCGCACATATTTTTCGGGAGGCTCGATCACTCAAGGAACACCCGCCCGGGCTAGATCCTTTCTAAATTTGAGATCAATGGATTACCCGTTCGGGCTAAATTCTTTCTGCAACACATGCAGGATCTCAAGTCACATGTAAATCATGGTTTACCCATCGAACTTCCTTTTTAACCTTAATCGGGACATTTATCATAATGTCATTATTAATAACACATTTCATGGACTTTCATGCCATCATCAAAGACAATATTCATACATTCATAAAACATGTAATTAGATATATTATGAGTTTACTTTAAGTTATTCGAACTTACCTGGTATCCATTTCGGCTTTGCATATCGGTTATTCTGAAACCTTTCATTTTCCTCGATCGACTTCCGAAATTTGTTTCTCGGGGTTTATACCAATAAAAATGAATCATCAATACCTCAAATTATTCTTTTTGAGTCTAAATTTCACCCCCGGATAAAATGACTATTTTGCCCCTAACCTTTCACATTATTTACGATTTAGTCCCTAGGCTCATATAATGAAATGCATGCAATTTCCACCTTACCCAAGCTAGCCGAATGGTTTTCCCTCTTATGGCAGCCCACATCTTTCTATTATTTCACATTTGTACCACATATTTTACACCTTTTGCAAAAAGGTCCTTTTAGGAGTTTTTCATGAAAATCACCTAAGAAAATATGTTTAACACACATCCAACTTTCATATTTCTCCATAAAACATCAAAGAATAAATATGTCACACATGGGTCATTTTGCAAACATGAACCCTAACTCAAAATATAGGTAGAAATGGAGAGAGTAAGCTACCGGGATTTCAAAAATACAAAGAACATGAAAAACAGGGCTTGGGAGCACTTACATTGAGCTTGAAAATATTGAAAACCCTAGCTATGGAGGGCTTGAGAAATTTGGTTGGATGAGGGAGAAGAATGGCTGATTTTTGCCTTCATTTTCCCATTTTATTTCATTAATTAGCCAAATGACCAAAATACCCTTAACCCCTTTCATTAAAATTTTATCCATACATGCCCATTTTTGTCCAAAAACTTAGAAATTGGGAAAATTTCTCTTTAAGACCTTCTAATTAATAATCTAAAGCAATTTTACTAAAATTTTTTCTAGAATCCAAGTTTTGCACTTTATTCAATTTGGTCCTTATTTTCCAATTGGACACCTTACTCATAGAATTGTTTCATGAAACTTTAACAGATGCATATACTCATATTCTAGACCTCATAATAATCATAAAATAAATATTTTAACGTCGAATTTATGGTCCCAAAACCATTATTCTGACTAGGCCCTATTTTGGGATGTTACAGTGGATTTAACAGTATGGGTAACTCGATTAGGGTCTGAATTTAGCCTGAACTGGTAATTCAGATCTGAGCTCATTGAGGGTGTTTGTTGCTATAAGGGATTTAGCCTGTACTGGTAATCCCGACATCACCTTATGAGTTTACATTACGGGGGATTTAGCCTGGACTGGTAATCCTGCTATAAGATGTGAGGTTCGTGGGAGTGCATACATTAGATGATCACTCTTATGACTTGGCGGTAAATGGATAATCCATCGAGATTTTTTGAGTAACTCAATGGGATTAATATGTGATACAAAAATGAAAACGTCGAATGATGAGCTCATCTTAGATAAGTTACATGGTGTGATGTTATGTGACTAACTTGTTGATGGAGTGCATGTGATAGGGAAACCATTCCATACTTGTTGGTTTATTTGCCTAATATGGTTGCATGCTAAACAAATCGGTAAGTTTATTTTCCAGTTATTCAAGCTTACTAAGCATGTAAATGCTTACCCATCTCTTTTCCCTGTCTTACAAAGCTGGTGGACTCATGAAGATTGGAAGACAATTGGAGAGTCAACACACTATCATTTTGTCTAACTTTGGTATATAGATACTCTTATTTTGTTCAATGGCATGTATAGGGCTTTTGTTAATTTTGTAATATGTGTCATTTGATTAGCCAATATGAAGGCTTGTAAGGTGTACATGTCCACATGCATATGGCCATAGGATTTGGCTTATTTTGTTATAAGGTATGACCTACATAGATGTACATATTTGTGTTCTAATGTTATTGAGATGAATGAACATGGCGTATCACAAGTAGATACACATGTAACATGACTGAATCACATGGGATGACTAGACTATAATTGGCAATGAGTTATAATAATGAGCCAATCTTGAATGTGTTATAAGGCATAGACATTCTTGATACAAGAGAAATAATCTTAACATGTGTAAGACCGATGAAATTAGGTTTACATGCAATGAGGTTTATCGAGGTCATTTGAGAGTATAATTAGGCCTGGCTAAACATTATGGAAACCTATAAGTGAGAATATATGTTAGAGGATGACTAAAGGCTTGGAAAGTAGCCTAACATGGTCCACACAGGTAGACACACGGGCATGTGTCTAGACCGTGTATGACAAACGGACCACCCCATGGGCGTGTGGCACAACTGTGTGTCCCCTGCACCTAAAATTTTAAGTCAGAATGGATGGTAGTAAACACATGGGTAGAGACACGACTATATGTCTCAATCGTATAGAGGACACGGCCTAACACACCAGTGTGTGTCTTGGCCGTGTGCCCCTAAATGCATGCTGACGTCATAAACAGAATGCTCGAGTTTTTGGACACAAGCGACCACATGGGCATGTCAAGGCCGTGTGAAGGACATAGACCAGAGACATGGGCGTGTGCTTGGCCGTGTGAAAACCCCTGTAGGTTCGAAATAGAAAATAAATTCAATTAATTCCACACGAGTAGGGGACACGGGCGTGTCCTATAGCACACAGGTGTGTGAGACATTAACTTAGAATTTTTCTTAAATTTTTATTAGGTCCTCGGTTTAGTCCCGGATCAATTTCAATGTACGTTTGAGCCTCGTAGGCTCATAATAGAGACACCAAGATGCTATTGGATTGGTTTCAAATTGGAACGAAATTTTATAACTCGTATTTCCTGAAAATGTTCAAGTACATGCCTGGTAACGCCTCGTACTTGGTCCCGGTCTCAGGTACGGGTAAGGGGTGTTACACCCAGATTGCTACGAGTAGAACTTATAACAGAGACTTTGGGTACCCTATCTGAATTAGGAAAGTTGTTACTTGCACTTAAAGTATCCCTAGATACAATAAATCAATTTTTCCTAATTTGAGTCTGACTGTATCTTTGATCGGTGAACCCAGTTTGCAACTTACCTGGCCAACCCAGGTCACCACACAGACTAGCGAACCCAGCTCGCCAAATAGACTAGTGAACCCTTAGCTCGTCAAAACTTTAGTGAACCTGCTTCACAGTGAAACTGGCAAACCCTTACCACTTCATTTGGTGTACACTGTTGCTCAGTGAACACCCTTGCTGAAACTTCCTTGGCGAACACCCAACTCGATTGAATCTTGGCGAACCCCAAATTTGTCTAAATGATTGGCAATCCCAATTCATCAAAACACTTGCGAACCTTCACTTCGCACGGCCAAAACATTTGACCCCAATCTTAGGATGTGGCAATGAAAACACAACCTAGTCCATTCAATGAAGTATGACTGTACTGTTGGAAAGAATTTAGTTTGAAAACAATTTTCTTGCACAGTAGAATTTTTTTTTAAAAACCAACCTAATTTGTGATATTTATAGCAATAAACCTTTGACTGAAATAGTACTTGTGTTTTGGGATAAACAGATCCTTGATGTTTTCTGACTTTCAATCAAGCGATCTTCTTCACTGTTCTAGTACGGTGAACTGCTTCGAGTGTGGGCTCGAATCAATTGAATCAAAAGATAGAACTAGAAAAAGTTTTCTTTACTTTTTTGGGTGAAAATGAAAAATTCTTTCTTTAATAGAAACTAGTAGAATTGTTATTTTGAAAAAAAATATTTAATAGTTGAAAATAAATTCTCTCTCTTTTTCATCAAAGTAACAATCTCTCAAAGTTGTGCAAATAATTATGTCAGTGCCATCTATTTATAAGGAGAGAAGGTAGAACCCTTGCTGAATTGTAGATGTTTATTTCAAATAGAAATTTTTTTTCTAGTCTAACTAGGAAAGGAAGTGGGGCTAATAGGGTGTGGTTCCTTTCATATGTATTATGATAAGGATTTCGGCTTCTCATTGTATTGGGCCCAATTATATTTCTTTCTTGACTTTTAACCCAACACTTTATAATTTAATCCAACCTAATACACATTTTCTATTTTCCATAATAAACATTAATTTTCCAATTAAATAATTTCTCACATCAGTTTTACCCCCGATAAAATTATGACGATTTTACCCCTGGTAAAATTTCCAAGAAAATATATTAAATATTTCACAACTCAACTTGTTCACTATGATTGAATGATTTATTTTTATTTTTAGGCTTTAAAACTACTCAAAAACATAAACTCATTCTTTTGATCTTTTTTGAGTAATCCATATATATATATTAGCAAATGAGTCATTTATTATTTTCATTTCCATTATCATTTCCATTTTTTAAGAAACCCACATTCATTTCCAAACGATTCCATTTCTCTATTTCAGGAAAATCATAGTCATTGCTAAATGTTTTCCATTTCTCTGCTTCTATTCATTCCTTTCATTTTGATTCAAAATGCAATTCATTTATGATTTCAATGAGTTAGAGGAGAGATTGATTGGACATATGTAATTAGGGATCAAATGATTTATAAGTTTTGGCTTTTTTCCTATTACTTATAAACTCATTTAGTCACGAAGCCATTCCACTATAGTATCATGACTAAGCTTTCCCTAATAAGATACTATTATGAAATCATCTACTCGTGCTCATCTAACGACCTTGTCATAAGTGTGTTACCCTTATAGGATATCCTTAGTCTATTAGGAATAATATTTGTGTAGCGTGTGAATATGTAATGTGAATGTGTAAGTATACACATCGAATTAAATAATAAAGTGATAAGTGAGATCGTCTCCATAGGGATTGGAATAGGTAAAAATATGGTTGAGTTATTACTATAAACTCTATTAATTAGGATTATGGAAAAGTAAATAGAATAATGATTTGGAGTGAAGTATTAATGTATGAAATATAAAAATCAAATAATGAATAAACTGTTTTGGCAATTTTATGAGACAAAGTTAAGAGGATTGATGCTGTTGAATAGGAAGGTTGGGATTACTTGGATTATATCTTTATAACATAATAATATCATGGAAAAATCTTAACCAAACTACTACTCAGAGTATAACTATTGTATTTTGCTTCTTTCTAGAGCTAGAATTAAAGCTATCATTCTAAGCCTTTGTATGTCTACAAGTCTCAAGAACAATACCTAGCAATATTCTTTCTTACTTGTATAGATCACAACTCTATGTCTAGAGTGCTACGAATTTCGCTCAAGTAATCGCTTGTATCATTCGATTACGATCCAACTTATTTAACCTTTTCAGAATTAAATGAAGTCTAAGGATATACCATGCATTCATCTATGTCTAGATCTTGCATGCATATATTTAAAATAATCCAAACCGAATAATATAGTAGATCTACTCAAAATATCACCATGATCATTAAATATATCAAGATAGATTCAGTAATTCCAACCCAAATGAAATTAGCTCATGGGTTGGGATTTAAAATCCAAAATCAAAATAACATTCAACATCATTCTTAACAATTTAGAAATCACAGAAATTAATTAATAGAATGAAGGTAGAATTGCAGGAAGCTTTTACCACTCTAGCTTTCACTTCGACACTGTTGAATTGTGTATGACCTAAGGTTGATTGCTCATCTCTTTCCTTGCGTCTCTACTCTACTCTTAAGCTGCTAACATCTACCTTTTCTCTAGAATTTTCACGAGTTTCTCCGGAGAGAAAGCTACTCTCCAAACCCCCTCCAAACTTATCCTCCCAAAATCCTTGTCCTCAAAATCTTCGTGTCTTCTTTCTTTTTTATTCCCTCTTTTATAGGGTAGGTCCCCCTCTCTCAGTACACATTTTTCTCCCACTTTTTTTAGGTGCATTTATCTGGTACATGTCTAGCTGGCTGAGAGTGATAAAGACTGGGTGTTGCGTCAGCATTTTCTTGGAATAGCTATGGCATTTGTGTTGGTAATCCATCCAACCTTTCGCCATGGGAATATTTCACTTCATTTATTCTCTTCCTCCTTTTTTTTTCCTTTTCTTCATCCTTCCTACACCTGTGGCATACAATAACCAATTCCCTTCTTCCGAACAGTAAAAGTAACATGAAATGACATTTAAGAAACAATCCAAGCGTTATTATGCAATGTTCTAAAAATAACCTAAAAATAAAAGTATATCTAATTAAATACAGGCATTTAATCTAGCTTAGAGCTTCAAAATATAACTCTTTTCAAGAGTTATCACACCCCCAAACCCAAGTTCTTTCTTGTCCTCAAGCAGAATATGTATGAATGCATGAATGCATGAATTTTCCATAACTACACAATAGCCTATTGTACACCTAAACCAAACGAAGCATATTTTATACCTCTATTCTCAACAGTCTTCTGTCTAAAAAAATTGGTTCGAATTTTATAGGTTTGTTTCGCATACAAAGTGTAGAAAATGTTACCTAAAAATAAAAGTTCCTAAATATTCATGCAATTCTGACTATAGCAAGCACCTCTTAATGTACTTAGTTTATCTTTCCATTAAACTCAGTTTTTCTTCTCAATCTTATTCTGTCATTGCATTATATAAAATTTTCTCTAAGGAATTCATCTTGTTACATGATTTCTTTACTTGACAATCAAAATGGAGCATACACTAGATTGCTAGGTATTACATCATGCCACGGTTTGAATGTAATTCACTCATTAAGCTAAGGCTTTTGACTAAAAAGATGGATGGAGAAAACAATTACCCCTTAGCTACTCTGCCTACTACTATAGTGGAATGTCCCTAAGCTATTTTTTTACTCACTCTTATTTGATCTTGCTTTTTTGATCAAGAATACAGCGGAGCAAATAGAGTATTACTGGCCTACTCAATAATTTCAAACATTAGAGTGCTTTATAGTGCTTTTTTAAAATTTATTTTATTTATTCATTTACCCTCAACTTTATCGTAGTATTTATTATTACACAATTGTAATTTACTGATCTTAGTTTCAAGACTTCTAAGTGTATTAAAAGAAACCTACTATATACTAATTGCGATTATACTAGGTCATTCTACTTTTAGGCATCAATTTTCATACCACTATACTAAGCTAAACATACCTAATCAACTATCACAATTTTCACAGTTTGAAGAGTTATATCCTCATCAAACATCATAGATAACAATCTATTTCTCATGGTCTAACAGTCATTTAGCATCTTTATGTCATGGCAAAATGAGTGACAAAATGATCTAATGTTCAAACAAAATATCTCATGCATGCAAGATGTGCAACACACCCCCAAACCTAATGGATGCATTATCTTCAATGCATGATCAAACACAAAAGTTCACTTATGCAAAAACAAATAGATATGTAGAAAATGCAATGAAAACAATTATGGCCTCAACTTGAGTGGGCAATGGGCACTTATTATCAAGAACTATTTTAAGTTTCTCATAGCTCAAGACAATCATCAGGTTCTTTTTCCATTCCTTATAGTTATTTTCGTTCAATTTGTTTTCAGTGAGTATGTTCAATAAAGGAGTTGGTGCCATTTTCAAACTGAAAATAAAAAATTCATATATTAATATCTTCGTATTAAGAAAGTGTTTAAAAATGTTTCGTAACATTACGATATGCATTAGAATGATGCATGTGTCTTACATTAATCCTTGAAAACATTTGTAAGGCGTTGCAATGATAATTCCTACACCCATTGAATCAAGTCATATTGGGGTAATCATGATCAACTAGTAAAAACATAGATTTCCATCCAATTAGTACATGAACCTAATTCCTTAGGCATTCACATGTACTAATAATCTTGTAATGTTTGGCCATCAATCTAACTTAACCATAGCTCCTTGAGGAGTTACTTAACTAGATGATCTTAAGTGTATAACCATCAACTCAACACCTATCACATCATGCACGAAAAATAGGTCATCTTGGGACAATCTAATCGAGTAGCATGCTGTGACTAGTTGTCCTCTTTGAAGACATAATTTTTTTTATGTATCGCATGATAATACCTACCACAGAGGCCGATCAAACTATTGTACAATCATAAGAAAATTCTACTTACTTTCAAGAAATCTTCTTGATGAGATCCACATGACAATGTCTACCTTAGGGCAGATCTGTTTCATGTCATCATAAGATACCATTGATAAAGGTCGTAGGTTCTATTTAGGGACCTTCTCTGACTCAATATTTTAAAGAACATGCAACATTTTTTTAATTTCTGGTTTAAATCATGAAAGATTAATATATGCATGACAAGTACATGTGGCATTCTTCCCTGACCTATATGGCATGCTTCTTTCATATATGCATGAACATAAATTTGTAGTCATATAAATATCATCATGCTTTTATCATAAATATAAAAGCATAAAATTTAAATGACTTTGACTTGCCAAAGTTTCTATGATTCTATCCTAGAACATTAATAAATTTATAAAATTATGAAATTCACCATAAAGCATACTTTGGGTATTTAATGTTGCCACCATAGTCTTTTGCTATTGTATCAGCTCACGTTTCTGACGTCACCATATTGACGTAGTCATTTTTTGTCACAGCCACTGCCGGACCATTGCCAACTGATCGCCTCCAAACATACTAAAGTCCAGAGTGTGAATACTGCAATAAAATAGAGAGTTATGAGGTGGTATCCACAAGTATATGGGTCAAGTTGTAATATAGATTTTACCATGAAGTAGGTGAGTACTCCAAGGATCGTACCCAAGGGAGGCGAGTACTAAACCAATATTAACCTAAACAATTAAAGATATAATTAATACTTTAAGTTAGTTATAGCACGAAAGCAAAATAAGAGATAATTTTAGGGTTTCTTAAATAAAATAAAATAACATAACATAATAGAATTGAATTGAATTTCAAGAGATATAAAGAACGACTAGATAATTAGCTCGCTTCAACAATCCCAATCAACTGTCATTTTAGGTTCCTCATCAATCAACTAGTCGCTACCCTAACAAGATGTTCCGATCTTCCACTAACATAACGAGTCAGCAAGAACTACTTATCTTCTAACCTCACAGTCCAGACTGGCTTAGGGTAAAGGTGTTAATGAATGGGCAATACCAATTTTGGGTTAATTCCCACCTTGATGACTTCCCGAGGTTTTGTTTCATGTTCTTCCTTTCCCAAACAATTGATCCATTGAGTAACCCTAAAAACAAGTTAAGAGATCATGCTTCCACTCACTAATCCCCCATAGAAGGATTAGTTGCTCATGGCTTTCATAAACAATATGGAATAGATGGAAGAATTAATCATAGGGAATGGATTGAAATTGAGAGTTTAAGAAAAGTCTAATTGATATTGATAATAAGCACGAATCCACAACAATGGATATCCTTTATAAATCAAAAATCTTGAAAGAGACAAAGAACAAACAAGCTAATGGAATGTGTCCATAATGTGTGCCAAAAGAGCCTATTTATAGCCTTCAGGTTGTCATTGTACTTAACCCGAGGTTAGCTAATGTTCCCTTTAAGTTCGATTGTGTAGACCAAAATGCCCCTACTTTGTGTTTTAATCTCATCATAAAGTCGATGTCGCGACACTCTAGGACCTGTGTTGTGACAAAGCAGCCAATCTATTCCGCTGCATCTATCTTCAGGGGTATGTCGCGACACCCTCAGCCTACGTCATAACATTGAAGGCAGTTTCTCACTTTCTCTATTCTACTCTCTATGTTGCGACATCAAATCTCCCATGTTGCAACATAGCATCCAATATTGACCCAAAATGCCTTCTAATAATCTCTTGCACACTCACAAAGTATGTTAGCTCTCCTTTAGGCCCCATTCGGCCCTTAAGGTTAATAAAATATTCAATGTGCATATTTTATTGAAAGCAAATAAAACTAAAGAAGCTTAATTAAAACATAATGAAACTGCTTGTAATCAAGCTTCTTAAATGGGAAAACTAGTTTAATCCGCTACACTGAATCACGGAAGATCACCAACCATGATTGTTGACTCCATTAGGTCAAGTTTTTTCCATCTTGTTTTTCGAGTGTTGTCGAGAAAGAATTAGGTTACGAAATTTCTCTGTCTATTTCCAGCTCACAGATTTTATTCTAAATAAATAAATAATAAAATAAAACCCTGCGTTGAGATGACAGTCCATGAACTAAAATATACATGCCTGAAAAATAAATTAAATTACAAATAAATTTTTAGGAATCAAAACTTTGGCAAAATTACTTTATCATCCAGAACAATAAATATATACATATACATTTATTCACATACATTCCTTTAAACATGCGAATAATTACAAAAATTTCACATCTTATCAAAAATTAATCAAACAAGATGAAGAGAGAGATTCGATCTCGGTTTACAACATAAAAATAGCACAACCTGAAGCTCTGATAAAGAGAGAGACTCATGGCAACAGTTACTTTTCATCATCCATGTAATGCCAATGAAAGGAAATCATTTACCTATGGCTTGGGCTACGAACTCCACTACTGTGAATGACACTACATACTGCAGAAGTCGTACGCCCGACGCACTAGCTTTTGGTTCCTTATCTATTCGAACTAAGGTTTTTACTTACATCAAAGTGTACGTGTCACTCATACATAGTTTGTCATCCACTCATGATTTAGGTATGCCGCACTATGAATGTCACAAGTGAATAAATCTATAAACAGATTTAGGATCTATTCTTCTTGGGTCCAGTCATGTATTGTCAGTCTCATCTATGTCTTTATCTTCTAGGAGTCATCCACTTTGATGCCGAAGATAAAACATCTCCCAATTAGACTTGATAGAAGACATATTAGTCTTTAAATTGGTTTACTCATTTTTTGTTAGACTAAGGACATGTTTAGGTTTATCTACTAATATAAGTTGTCTTTCTATATTATGATCCAACCACGTAATACCACTTAGTATTACTTAAACATTAGACAACTAGTGAGCAACATTTGTTTTCATTTTGCTTTGCTTGTAAAAATCACATTAGGAAACTATAAAAAAGTATTAATGTAATGTAACGCCCCGTACTCGATACCATTGCCGGAGTCGAACACGAGGTGTTAACGGACTTAATTCATTACTTAAACAGCTCATACAATTCATTTTAAAATTTCCAGACAAGCTGGCTAACTGCATCACAGTCGCTTTAAAAATCACATCTCGAGTTTCGAAACTCAAAATCCAATTCTGTAAATTTTTCCTGAAAATACACTTATATATCTATCTAGTAATTTTTTTATAGAATTTTTGGTCAAGCAAATTAGTACAGTTTATTAGTTAAAGTCTCCCCTGTTTCAGAGTTTGACTGCTCTGAACTCTGTGTATTACGAATCAGATATCTCCCTGTACAGAGTTTCAATGACTATGCCGTTTCTTTCTAATAAAACTAGACTAAATAAGGAATCTGTACATATAAATCATGACTTATAATTATCTTTGAAAAATTTATGGTGAATTTCCAAAGTCAGAACAGGGGATCCAGAAATCTCTCTGGACCTGTTTCACAAAAATTTAAACATCTCATAAAATATAGCTCATATACCTGTTTTGCTTCTTCCATATGAAAATAGACTCATCAAGCTTCGATTCCATAACTTATTCATTATTTAATTTCATTTATACTATTTTTAGTGATTTTTCAAATTCACGTCACTACTGCTGTCTGAATCTATTTTATGGTAAATTTTACCTATTTCATGGTTTCCATGGATTAGCTAGTAATTTGACATACATAACACCAAATATGATCATGATTAGCCATTCCAATGGCTAATCATTACCAAGCATTTCCATACCACTCAATAACCATATCATAAGACCATATATACAAAATGATTATAATACTATACATGCCATACTCAAAATATGCAAGCCATTATGCCAAGATGGTATACGGATAGTGTGAGCGTGCCTCCGACCGTTTCCGATTTCCGAGCTGGCTTGTCAACACTACAAGGAATGAAAAGGAAGGAGTAAGCATGAATGCTTAGTAAGTTCACATGCAAATAGCAAGTAACATAACCATATAAGCAAACATAAAACATCATTTGCATAATCATCACCAAGACATTCATATCACATTTTCATTTATCATCTTACCATATTGTTGTTATATCGAGTTTTCAACCCGAGGGTTAAGTACATACCTATTCAAAGTATCCATTTCACAACACTTACCAATACGTCCCTTTCATCTTGAGTATTCCTCCATTTGAGTAGAACTTTACCCGTTGAACACATCGGAATATAATTCGGATACATGGAAAGTTTGCACATAAGTGCCACATATGTAGCCAAGTTACCATGTAACCCGCCCATAAGTGAACTCGGACTCAACTCAACGAGCTCGGGCGTTCGCATCCATAAGTGAACTCGGACTCAACTCAACAAGCTCGGATGCCTAGTTACATCTCTCGAACTCGGACTCAACTCAACGAGTTCGGACATTCGCATCCATAAGTGAACTCGAACTCAACTCAACGAGTTCGGATGATCAACCATCCTAGTGACATGTCACTTGTATCCTAATCTATTCCTAAGGTTCAAACGGGCTTTTTCCCTCGCTCTCACATTTTTCGTCTTCCATGGAATATCGGAACCGATACTCGGTAGCAATTCATATTTATCAAGTAGTAAACATAATTTGCATATTACTCAACATTAACCACAAAGCATAATATTTCACGATAAAAAAATCAGCATATCATATAATTAACATCAATAACTTAAAAATAACAATTATGCTACATTATTTACACATGAACTTACCTCGTATGCGAAAATGGCTACTTTTACCATTTCGTCCACAACTTGGTATTTTCCCCATTTTAGCCCGAATTTTAGTTTTCCTTGCTCTATCATTTAAAATATAGTCTAATTAGGACTCACATTATTCAAATTGACCCAAAATCATATTTTGAAAAAAATTACAATTTTTCCCCTAAACTTTTGCATATTTACACTTTTGCCCCAAAGCTCGTAAATTAAACTTCAGCCTATTTTCTTATGTTTTATGACATGCTGATCAGTTTTCCCTTCTATGGCAACATCAAATCCTCACTCTAACATGTACTTATGACTATTAGGTATTTTTACCGATTAAGCCCTTTCGCTAGTTTTCGCTTAAAACCGAGTAGCACAAGTTGTCTAACATAACTTAAAACCTCATATTCTATCATAAAACATAAAAATACACAAACTTCACCTATGGGTATTTTTCCAAATATAAACCCTAGGTTAAATTATTGCTAGCATAAGCTTAATCGAGCTACCGGGACTCCAAAAACGTAAAGAACTTGAAAAACGGGGCTAGAATGGACTTACAATCGAGCTTGGAAGCTTGAAAAACCCTAGCCATGTTTTCTCCTTGCTATATTCGGCCATGGGGTTGAAGATGAGCAAAATTGGCTTTTAATTTTGTATTTTAATTCATTTTACCCTTGAATGACCAAAATGCCCTTACTACTAAACTTTCCAAAAATTCCATCCATGTCCAATTTTTGTCCATAGAATTAGAAATTGGTAAAATTGCTATTTAAGACCTCCTAATTAATATTTCAAAACAATTTCATACTAGAAACTTCTAGAATGCAAGTTTTACAAATTATTCGATTTAGTCCCTAATTTCAATTTAAGCACTTTATGCATAAAATTTCTTCACGAAATTTTCACACAATCATGCAATCATATCATAGACCTCAAAATAATCATAAAATAATTATTTCTATCTCAAATTTTGTGGTCACGAAACCACTATTCTGACTAGGCCCAAAATCAGGATATTACATGTAATACATGAATAATTTTATTAACTAATCTGTTCAAAAAAATTACAAGTGTACATTGATGAAAATACTACACTTAAGGCACCAGATTGGACATGTACACCATAAATTCCTACCTTGATTCAGGCAAAGTTAGGATTGGTGTTTCGCTCAACATTACTTTCAACTTTTCAAAGCTTTCCTGATAGTGATCGTTCCACAAGAATGGCACATTCTTTTGCAAAATCTTCGTCATAAGTAGAGCTACTTTGGAAAACTCGTTCACAACCTCCTGTAATAGCAGGCAAGAAAAGGGAAACTTTGAATCTCCGATACATTTTTTGGGGCTTTCAACTGAAGAATAGCTTCAATCATTTTAAGATCAACTCGAATACTTCAGTTGAAATAACATGTCCCAAAAATACTACTTCAGATAACCAAAACTCACACTTACTGAGCTTCTCGTAAAGTTATTTCTCTCACAACACTTGAAATATGATTCTCAGATGCTTATCATGCTCAAGTTTTGACCTTGAATAGATCAATATACCATCAATGAATGCCATCACAAACTAATCCAAATAGGGCTGGAATATATAGTTCATGAGATCCGTAAATGTCGCAAATGTATTTTTCAGCTCGAATGACATCACTAGAAACTGTAGTAATCATACCAGGTTCAAATCATTGCTATTGGTACGTCACTATCTTTCACCTTCAATTAGTAATATCCAAATCTCAAGTCAATCTTAGAAAAGCCTGAGGAACCCTTCAACTGATCAAATAAGTCATTGATAGACGGCAGGCTTTCATTCCAATCCAAATTAATAATATAGGCTAGAAATTCTTCACAGCCTTTATTTAGGAGTTTATTATCTCAGACTGGTGAAATGATTCGAGTTGAGCTACTCGATCTGATGCCACTTGCTTCTACTATCCCACCTTTCAGGCTCAAACTAAAAACTTCTTTTCATGATAGTCTAGGATTACACTATGCTCAATTAACCAATCCATTCCTAGAATCAAATTAAAGTCACCATAGCAAGTATGATTTGCTCTAATAGACTCGATACGACCATAGCAACATTTGACATTTCTGACTTCAAATTACTCGATTTTATTTGCTTCAAGCCCGTTCATATAGGTGGGAGTAACATTGTATAGTGAGCTTCGTCGGGTGACAAAGCATGATACACATGATAAAAGAGGTTGCCTGATACTGCTACAGTTTTGGGTGCTGTATAGGATGCCATTTCTAGCATCAATGAGTCACCAACCACATGTTCCCACTAGTAAATAGGTAAAAAAAAATAAACCTTCAGCTAATTTTTTTTTTTGAAAATGTGTGCTGACAAGTTTTCTTTATTTTTAGATGGTTTACTTGCCCGGGTATCAAGAATTTTGACACCTCATTGTCTACTGACAGATGATTGAGGCATACGCCAGGGAGGAGGTATATTTTTTTCAAAATTAAATTATATTCATTTAATGTAATTACTTTGATTATTTTATAGTGTTAAATATAGTGCAGTTCGTGTGGATGTCTGGTCGGCAGTTAAATGTTACAACAATAATATGCAAGTGTACACTATTGATGCAAGTAGTAGACAGATATAAGTTTGTCGGATCTCGATCCCACGAGGATGGTTGTCTTTTGTCTATCAATGTCAGTACAATAAATAGATAAAAGGAGATAAATTGTAAGAGTAGTTGTCTAAGCAATAACTTGAAAATAATAAGATAAAATATGATAGTAAGAAACTGGGATTCCCAACATGAATATTCAACAGAATGCTAGGTGCTCACAAGGTAAAAAGGATAGGTGATTGTCGATGCATTAAACTGCAATGAATATATTACCAAGCTTAAATTCTATATTTAATCTAAGACTAAACATGCATATTAACCCACCTTCCGATGCTGGCAATGGAACACTATTAAGAACAAGTGGATAAATTACTCTATCCTCAAGCAACTTCCGTTGTCATGCTTGTTACCTTGAACTGTCACTGCACCTTCCAGTGTCAGTGACCGCAATAACACTTCCATGATAAAAACATTCAAACCCAAAGATTAAACCGTAGAAGCAAGATTGAATAAAATAACATTTAACCCAGAAACCATGTGTACTTCCATACAAACATGAAATAGAAAGTAATCAATGGCATTTATAAAAAAAATAAAAGAAACAAGTGGAGAATACTATTCCTAGACAACTCGACTTGGATCTATCTATTCCTCCTTGTGTCGCACTTAGGGCTCCTCGTTAAGAGTTGGTCTGCATCCTTTTCACATCGGTTCACCTGTCGGAGCTTAAGCTGCCATAGCCGACAGCTTCTCGAGGTAAGTTGAAGAAGATAATACAAAAAGCTTCGATTTTTCACATATATATATTGATATTTATCCAAATAGCACAGGTTTCCTTTCATCAAACTCATGCTGCCTTTATACGTACAAGTTAGTTGTACCAGACTAGACAACACACACTTTTTTTTTATTATCTGGACAGCTGTCAGGTGCGGCAATAATTATAGGCGCAATCTGAAAACACTCATGCAGCGACATCAGTACTAAAACATGAAAACATTAAGGATAAATAGGCTGAGATCCACTGAGTTATAAAATGCAATTTACTGTACTAAAAATGCTAAAATATGTGCTAAAGATAACTAAATGGGTACAAATTAACCAACAAGTAGGGAGAAAACATATGTTCTTTCTAGTACTATCAATTTCATAATCTCTGTTAAATGTTATGGCTTTCATTCATTCGTAGGATCACAATCATACACTTGTATGGTGCATTAACACACCAATGTTTAACTTTTCAACCATTTAGTTGTATAATAGGGATCAAGTCTACGACAGTTTGGGTGCAAACAACATATTCCAGACATTCCACATAACTTCGCCAATGTCTACAAAATTAATAAGAGGGGAAAAGAATCAAATAATTGGGAATTGGGCATTAGAGAACCATGATTATGTTACTTTGTGGAACGCTCAGTTGGGTTCTTGGTTTTTTAAATTCACGCCCTCAATCCAATACCAACGTTGGTAGATGGAGAACGAGTTGCCTTACTTATCTGTGGGTAGTTGATGGTAGTCTCAAGACACATGCATCGACGAGGGCTCAACAAAGTGACTGACTTAACCATGACTTCACTGAGGTCATCTATCTCCTGCTACTCAAGCTATGGCCAAGCTTGAGCCTGAGCCCCAACCTCCAAGGTCACACTCACAATCGGTGGGTAGATCTTATCATCCAGAGTTGTGGGTTGACAACTTTGATCTGAAGTCCCAATGTAACACATATTAGTTGGAGAAGCCCAGTTGCAGTTCTAATTATCAGCAACTGCAATCATCAATGATGATTGATATGTTTGACTCGACACTTCCAGTACTCCCAATACTCTACCCTCCCAAGCAAACCTTTGATCCGACGTACAATTTTTCAAGTTTTTTCAATGAACCTCTAAGTTCATCCATGGATGAAAAGGATGTCGATTTGGGTGAGGAGAATATCCAACCCTGATGCTGATAAAGGGCGCCTCAACGTTACACCCTCCAGACAACTCCGGGTTCCCAACATTTTCTATACTTGTAAATTTGATTACTTGTGGTATATATTCTGATTCAAAATGTATAAATTTCATACTTTATACAAAATTTTATACTTTATGCAAATGTTATTCTATATATTTTTGTCAAATTTCCCGCAACAAGTCGTGAACAAGTTTGAATGAAGCACCAATTGAAATAAAATATTTAAAAGTATGGAAACTTAGGTAGCATCAAAATATTTTTTTCAAAATATTTGAAATTTAAAATTTATAATTTATAATATATGCTCACACAAAATTTAAATTTAAAATGTTTTAAACTCAAAAGCAATAATATTTTATTTCAAGTGATTCAAAAGTTAAAATTAATTTGTCTTTAAAACTTAGTTCAAATGGTAATTAATTTTTTTTTATTTTAAGAAGCTAATAACTAAAAATAATTAATTTCTCTCACTTAAATTCTATATAATAATATATGTAAAATGTATTTTTTAATTTAAAATAATAAAAACTCACAAAAAAGATAACAAGCAAGTTTAAATATAATGGAACAATGGGTACATAAATTTAGACTCCCCCCTGACCGTGATGATTGTCCAAGATGGTAGTTTCGGTGCAGACACTTGTTTCAACTATGGCCAACTGTTCTGCATAGACAACAATGTTTTGGTTCAACCATCTCCCTCAAGTCCATGTCACCACCGACTTTTGGGTACCCTATGTAGTCCCTAGTTGAAGGCACTTCCTATGTCGAGACATCCTGCAATACAGGGAACTCATTTCCCCAAATACACAATGTACATTCCAAAGTTTGTGCCTCATCGATATAATGTATTGGATCGACATTTGCCCACGTACGCAGTACAATGATGTACACACGAGTACCGAAGGGTTTAAAACCTTCCACACTCGAAATCACCTATTTCGAAGATCAACTCCTTAAGACCTAACCGGGACCCTTATCCAATGACCGATGTACTTTGTCACTCAAAAGGTTTCAATGTGCAAGGAATATAGTTCTACATTCGTTGACCTCGCTCTTTGGGTGTTGAGATCCATTACTTTCCTAACCTCCTCGATGTACATGTGTCCTGCCTCCTTCTGCGTTACTTGTCTTAACCCCATTCTTGACATCAATGTTGCTAGCCAGTAAAACGTAGATGAGAAAAAAGTTAAAACTGGAAAATAATGTGTACACTTCAAGACGAAGTTAACCGCCTCTACGAGGTTGGTGTTCATATGACCATATCGAGGCCTTTCATCTAAACTTTGAGCCCATTACCACAACTCCATGCTACCCAACCACTAACGGAAAGGACAATTCATTTCCTCATTCATATCAGCCTTAAGACTCGTCAACCTGTGCCTCAAACGGTGTTGTTCTAGCTTCTACCCTATATATGTATTCTGATATGACATGTTAACATTCATTTTAGTTTCTAAGAGTATTCAAAATATTTTTAAAAATAAATTGATATTGATTTTTACCCATGTTCATGACTTGTTTGCGCCAATTTGCATTCTTGTAGCCTAGTGGAAGTTAATAGTATGTGGCGGATATAGTAGATAGATCTCCACAGAACTCCAATACACCTAATCGCAACTAGTCTTTTGGATCTATCATAGATAATGCAAATGTTGTCTTGTCTAACAACATACCTTAGCAAGTTTGTTAAGAAAAATTCTTACATTTCCATGATCTCAGACTCTACAATGCAAAAGGAGAGGGTTAGTACATTCCGATTACCATCTTGTGCAACCACAATCAAGAGTATCTGCATACATTTACTATATAGCAAGGTACTATCAACAAGCACAGTGACTTGCAATGGAGGAAGACCCTAATGTATTGATCGAAAAAACAAGTTGTGGAAAATTCTTTTCCCCGATTGTAGGTTATCCTCCAGGTCGTAAAAAGGCCACGTCCGTAAGTTAGTGACAATACCTAGCACGTACTCCTACATCACGACTAACCATCCCTAAAGTTTGTTGTACGACACATCCCAGTCTCTATACAATTGCTCCATGACCATCTGTTTAGCCCGTCATGCTTTTCTATATGACACCCTATATTGGAACCGAGCTTTCATTTCGGCAATCAGGACTGATGTAGGAATTGCAGGCATGTCTTTCACTAGTGGTATGATACAGCTACAGATTGTTTTCGCATCCAATTTATGTTAGTCTTACTTCATATGTACAAAACTTCATGTTTGGGCCCTTCAAATTTTTTGAATCATCCATAGCTAAGTCCACTAAATAAATGCAACTCGAACCCGTCAGTTGCACCCTTCTCCAGACCTCCAACATTTTCCAACATATAATGTCAGTGTAGACTTTACAAATTTGTAGTCCACTGGCACCTTCATGTTATATTGTTTGGTGGAAAATATGTAGTTGGAATGATGGAAATGTGCAAGTTTACACAATTGCAACAAGCAATAAAATGACAAGTAAATGTCAAGTTATCAAACCCACAGTGACTGTGCAAAGAAAATATTTATGAAATGTAATTAAAAACACTTTGGTGATTGAAAATATTTTGATTTTGATGAAGTGATTAAAAACTAAAATTTAACTAAGTAAAATAAAATAAAAACAAAAGTTCCAATTCACAATTTCAAAAGTTGGTTTTAATCAAGATGACATAATTGTATTACAGTAATTGCATTTCTTAACTTAATATTACTAAAACAATGTTCATGTTGTTACGAATACATTCACGGCAACTTGGTAATTTGTTAACTATAACACATACAGACTTAATAAATTAACTAATCTCTTGAACATGTCACTATGCCGATTCAAACAATTAATCAATTTAAATATGCAAGTAAAAGATTAAGTGAGGTAACAATATATTCCTACATTAAAATAGTTTAATCACAATAATCTTCCAAGTTATGCAAGGCTAATGTACCGTTTAATACCTTCGCTAATTTAACCCTCAACTATCGTAGAAGATTAAACATGCACTGATTAAGTATTGTGTCAATTAATTACAATTTGAACACGATTAATAATTAATTCATTAGTTACCTTACAATTGTAATGCAAGAATAACATAATCATGGTTTTACTTAATCAAACAATTTACCAATACCTATAACAACATAAACATAATTTTAATAACTTAATTGGACAAAATGTGATCTACCTAACACGAATTAAATTTAAGCCATGTTACTTAAATTTAGAATAACAACAAAACAAATATTCATAGACATATGCATAACAAAAACAATAAAAATTAAAGGATAGGAAACTAGAATCAAATCTTGTGTTTCTCCGAAACTTGACTAGTTTGCTCTACTCCTCCTTCTCCCCTTGTTCTTATTGAACTGAGTCTTCTATAAGCACTTGAATGCTGCTACCCAAGGTGGTTGAATGGCTCTTTTCCAAGAGGGGAAATCGACAAGGGGATGGAAAGGAAAAATGGAAAGAAAAGAAAGGTTAAGAAGAGAGAAAATGAAAGAGAAGTGAAGAATGAAAGGTGTGAGAGGTGTGTTGAAATGAGTAGCAAAAGCGGGTATTTATAGCTTGTATTGGCTGCTAAAAATAGAAAAAAATCAGTAGCCATAGACTCCCGTTGGTCGGCCACTCATGTGGCAAGTTTGAATGTTTCAAACTTGCTAAATTTAGCTAGGGGCAAATCTACAAAAGCTTGATAACTGGAGGGATTTGAATGCAATTTTAAGGAAACTTCAAGGACTAATTTGCAAGTCAAATAATCAGCTAATTTAAGCTAATTGGGTCAGCATGTTGGACTGTTTTGGGTAGCCCATGTGCTGGTTGGATCAATCTTTTGGTTTAGCACAATTGGACCTCTTTTCATAATTTAATTAAAAATAATTATTTAACCAAAAATAAATTGGATTAAAATTAAAATTAAAATTAATTATATTATGAATTAATAATCATCAATTGGATTATCTTAGGCTGAGAAATTGATTCACCTCAATGCTTCAAAAATCGCTTCCCGATTTTGTACTTCTAGTAGTGTTTGTCGAGCCAATTTTCATCTTTTATGCAAATCTATCGAAATTAAAACAAAATTTATGAAAATTTATTATAAAATTAATTAAAATTCAATATGCTCATAATTTAAGTAAAATTTCATTATTTATAATTATATTATATTTTTCGACAAGAATTACACCGAAACTGCATGAATTTGAGTTAAAAAAATGGCATGAAAATGTATATATATTTTTGTGTTTCCACACCCCCAAACTTAATTCATTGCTCATCCCGAATAATGCACAATTTAAAAAGAATTTCTTGGAAACACCTTTGAAAAATTCCTTCAGAAAACATTATTCCTTTAGAAAACATTCTTCCCAAAATTATGAATTTAGTATACTTATGCTCAAGAATAAAATTTATGAGATTTATGTTACTTAGGTATACATATCGTTCAAATTAATCTCAATTATTATTATGGTAGCAAAAATAGACTAAATGCTTTCTCAACTCCTACCAATTTGATTTTATTTCCTTATTTAAGATTAAGCTGCAATCATTAAGTTTAATTTATGCCTTCATATGTTGCACATAGCACTTTCTCTCCACTTATGTAGGTAGCACAAAAACTTGTATCAATAGGTCTTTAAAATTGGTTGTAACGTGGCTAGGTTAAGGGTAGGTAAAAGATGGATAAATTTAGGGTAAAATACCCTAGACTCACCTTGCATCAAACCTTTTGAATAATTACCTTTAATACACCAATTATTTTGCTTTCACATGCTCTTCCGTACATCTATTTCTTCCGAGTACATACACTCTTTTTTTTTCCCAAGCATTCTGCTTTTTGGAGCATTTGATACTTCTTTTCAACTCCACCAAACTTATTTTTAAAGAATATTTTAATAGTACTAAACCTAGTGTTTGGGACAATTTAAAGATAATTAAGTGAAAAGTGATGGCTAAATATTGCAAAAGTTCAAATAAAGATAGGCCATATAGTCTCAAAGTTGGGTTTCAAAGGATAAAAATTTACTAAGGTTGGCTTGAAAGGCTCAAACGGCCCAAACAAAAGTTTTTCTAAATCATTGTCCTAAGATTTCACCTCAAGAAATTACTAAGTCAATTTTAGAGACTTAAACTTTCATGAATGCCTAGTTTTCCTAAGGAACTCAAAATTTTATGGTATGGTTTACATGCTTTATTAAGAGTACATTTATGTCATAATTCAGCTAGCATAACATTAATTGAAATAATAGAACTTTATTCATACTAAATTTAGCATACTAAACAAAATTTTTAAATTTTTGAACAAAATATAACCTAACCATAATTAAAAGAAAATTTTATTCTGAGAGGAAATAATTTCAATTTTTTGGTCCCCCTACTTAAGATGAACAATGTCCTCATTGTTAGAAGTAAATTGATACTACACACCGAGTAGGACTCTAGAAAAAAAGAGGTGAGTCAATTTGACTGCTTAAGTACAAAGCTCTCTCTAGATCTAATCCTAGACATGTATATATCTATTGCCACACTTTGTACTTTGAAACTTGTTCATTTTTATTTATGATTTCCACCTCTTATTTTATTATGCGAGAAATAAAAATCCTAATAGAACCTAATCCTAAAATAACCTAGGAAAGAAAATAACATAAAGTAAAGATTCCCCCTTTTTTTTATTTATTTGCATATCCCTCAAAATTTGACTCATCATTTGCTCCATCATCTTTTTATTCTTTTTGCATGAATCACATTGTTCCCTCTTCAATATTGGACTCCATGGTTCAAATATAAAATCTGAAAACACAGCCATAAAAAATAAACCAGTCATTGAATATTTTCATAAGAACGCTTCTTATTTAGTCATCCTGTATTTTTTAATATCTCCAGTAAGGTTGTTGCTACCACTGCATATGTTGCATTACGTCCATCAACTTTGACAGCTCCTCTCGAAGATCTAGGTGAGGTGATTGAGTTCTGAATATTGAGGTTGTCATGCTAGGTTTGGTTATTGGTTCCATTGGTTTTGCCTTATCAGAGATTTTAGTTGACTATATTGGTTCGATCTCTGTGAGATCTTCTTCTTCTTCTTCGGGATACTCGCTCTCTTCAACTCTTTGCTACAAAACAAAATCTCTGGCTATTTGGTAGAGGTCCCAATCTGTGATTGTCCCCTGGCCATTACCCATCTTCTTTACGTTTGCAAGAATTTTAGCTTTCAAGCACAAAATTGTTATCGTAAAGGGAAAGTAAGCTGGGTCAGAACATCTAGCGGCACAATTTCTCATTTCTCTTAGAATGATTTTTTCGACATCAATGGTCTTTGTAGTTAAAATTGAGTATAGTAAGACCATTCGCTCTAATGAAATTGTAGCCCCATGTGAAATAGGCATAAGGCTGAATCGAATGAAATAAAACCATACCTTCGCTATTGGTGTTAAATATTCTCTACGGCAAGTATGAGTTCCATGCTTTGACACCATTCACTTAGAACTCGGAACTGTAAGTTCCTCGAGAATTTCTTGCAATTTGCTAGCCTCAGTATTTCTCATCAAAGAAGAATATTCATTGTCTTCAAAATAAGGCAATTCAAAGAATTCATTAATAGCATTTGAGCTTATTGGTACCTTGATTCCTCGAACAAAAACTCCCATTAATTCGCTTGAGGTTAAATTCACATAAAATTCATGAACTAACTCTTCATCTGCTAAAATTCATGAACTAAGTCTTCATCTGCCCTAGGTCATTTCTCACAAAATAACTCCCAATTAAGAGCTTCAGCAATTTGTTGAATGCGCGATCGATATAGTTGTTTTCTTTGAGTGTAAAGCCTTTTTTGGGGGGCATTTGTTGATTCTTGAAAATGTTATCGTATCTCACTTTGACTTCTTCACAGTGAAATTTGTTTTGTGATTCTTCAATTTGGATAGAGGCACGAGTTCTTTTGCGAGGCATGATTAACTTGAACATCACATAAGATGGAGACAGATAATATTTTCCCAAAATTTAATTACTGTAAAATATTAATAATTCAAAATAAATTGAAGAGTTACATAATTAAAAAATAAAATATAGGAGAAAACATTCTTACCACCTTTGTATGGGAAAAAACACATAGAAAATAAATATAAAGCTAAAGAGGTCAGTTTATGGATGGTTGGAGGGTGTCTTGTGGTGTGGTGTGTGTAAGACAAACCTGCACTCAGCAGCAGCAACGATAGTAACGCACAAGGTAGGCGTGATGCGTGGCAGTGGTGGCACGCGTGAGATGGAGTTGGAAGCAGCAACAGCATGCGTGGAGCAGCTTAGAGCTCGGCGTACGGGCAGGTGCGGCAACAGGAAGCAGTTGTTAGGCCAGTGCACGGGTAGGTGCGTCGAGCGAGTGCAAGAGGAAGCAGCAGGTAGGGGCGTCGGGCAAGCTAGCGAGACGCGCAAGGGAGCAAGTTGTGAGGTGCGCGCGAGGGTGGCTACTGGGCGATGAGGCTACTAAGGGTGCCGATGGTGAGTGTTTGGTGTAATTGATTAAGGTGATGTGAATGGTGGAGAGAGTTGGTAGAATTTATAGTGAAGAAAGAAAAGAATTTAATTAGAACTCTTACAACGATTTAATAATAAAATATTCTAAGTACTAATTCCATAAAAAGTTAATAACAATTAACAATTAATATGATACATATTAAAATATTATTTGCTATTAATTTAGTAAAATAAAAACTATTAATTAAAATATGATCAAATTTAAACTAATCGTAATTCTATGCAAAGTTGATAATAATTAATATATATTATAATAAATATAATTATATATTAGTTATTAGCATCTTATTTATTAAAAAAATAAATTTAAAACTTTTATTTTAGCTGCCTTTAAAAATATTTACAAAAAGAGACAGCTAAGTTTTAATATTTACAAAAAGAGCAACAAAATTTTGTAAATAATTCAATTAAGTACCTACACTTAAAGAAAATTTAAAAATTGAGCTACAATTAAAACTTGGATCAAAATTGACCTTTTTATTTGAAAAACTAAAAATTTACTTTTTCATTTAGGGAATAATTGCTCGAAAGATTATGTTAAAATCAATTCCCAAGAAAGATTGGAGGGGTCACAAGGGTCCCGCTTAAGTTCCAATCTCCTAGACAGAATTTATTTAAACATACTAATCCTGGAAATATACCCTAAATCATTTATTTAAAAAGAAAGTGAGAAAAATTAAATATCTAATAAAATGAAGGAGATTTTATCCCGCTCAATTTTATACCCTCATTAATGTTTTAAGTGTTGGGCATTGACTCGAAAATTACCTCTCTTACCTTGAATTCGACAACTCAATATGGAAAAACTTGGTGAACCGTAAATGGACTGGACCAACGTGATTTTAACTTACCTAGAAGGAACCTTAATCTGGAATTGAATAACAAGACTTGCTGACCTACTTCAAATTCTCGAACTCGAATGTGCTTGTCATGCCATCTTTTAATTCTTTCCTTGAATAGCTTGGCATTCTGGTATGAGAACATTCAAAACTCTTCCAACTCATTGAGTTGAAGCATTCGTTTCTCTTTAGCAAGCTTAAGATCCAAGTTAAGTTGCTGGAGAGCCCAATAAGCTTTGTGTTCTAACTCCAAGGGCAGATGATAGGTTTTCCAAAAAATCAACCTATAGAGTGACATCCCTAAAGGTGTCTTGTATGTTGTTTTATAGGCCCATAAAGCATCGTCTAGTCTTTTGGACCAATCTCGTCAATTTGAAAAAAACTAACTTCTCGAGTATGCCTTTTATCTTATTGTTTGCCAGTTCAGCTTGCCCATTTGTCGACTGATGGTAAGCTGTGGAAACCTTGTGCTTCACTCCATATTTGTCGAATAACCATTTCAACCATTTGTTCACAAAATGGGAACCCTCACCACTGATGATGGCCCTAGGAGTTCCAAACCTTGTGAAAAGATGTTTCTGCAAGAACTTCATCACAACCTTGGCATCATTCATCAGATATGTCTTAGTCTCAACCCACATAGGCACATAGTCTACTGCTACCAACATGTACTTGTGATTGAAAGACGAAGGGAAAAGACCAAGGAAGTCAATACCCCAAACATTGAATAATTCCACCTCAAAGATATTTGTTCGGGCCATCTCATTTCTATTCGTGATGTTTCCAACCCTTTGCCATCAATCACAACTCTTTACGTAAGCATACATGTCTTTGAATAGTATTGGCCAAAACAATCCAGCTTGCAATACCTTGGCCAAAGTACGTGTACCTCCAAAGTTTCCCCCATTCAGAGCTGTGTGGTAATAATATAAAATCTTATGTACTTCATTTTGTTCCACGCATCTCCTAATCATTTGATCTGCACACTTTCTGAATAAGTATGGTTCTTCCTAAAAATAGTTCTTCACATCATGAAAAAACTTTTTCTTTTGTTGATATGCCTTATCAACCAGCATCAAACCACAAGCTAAATAGTTAGCAAAATCAGCAAACCAAGGGGTATTATGGACATGATTTACCTTAAGTATGTGATAGTCTAGAAATATCTCCTCAATGGGTATAAGTGGAGAATTTCCTTCTTGCAGATCCAATCTGGACAAGTGGTCTGCTACTTGATTTTCTACCCCTTTTCGATCTTAAATTTCTAGATCAAATTCTTGAAATAGAAGTACCCATCGGATTAATCTTGACTTATCATCCTTCTCGGCAACTAAATACTTAATTGTCGAATAATTTGTATAAACAGTCACTTTGGTACCTACAAGATAAGATCAAAACTTGTCAAAAGCAAACACACTAGCAAGTAACTCTTTCTCTATTATCCCATCAGGGTCCAACTTGCATAGTAGATAGGATGAAAAACTTTGTTCCTTTATTAGCCCATCACAGCTATCGCGAAGTCACTTTCATCACATATCAGTTCAAATGGAAAATCCTAGTCCAGTTTGACGATAATTGGTGCTGAAACTAACTCACTCTTCAAATCATTGAAAGCTCTTAAGCACATTTCATCAAATTTGAACATCATGACCTTCTCTAATAATTTGCATAAGGGCTTAGCAATTTTGGAGAATACCTTGATAAATCTTCGATAGAAACCAACGTGGCCCAAAAAGCTCCTAACACCCTTTACAGATGTTGGAGGTCAGATTTTCTTAATAACATCTACCTTTGCTTTATCCACCTCGATTCCATGCCTTGTTATCTGATGCCCTAGAACAATACCTTCTCGTACCATAAAATGGAACTTTTCCCAATTGAGTATGAAGTTTGTTTCTTCGCATCACCTTAGTACCTTAGCTAGATTGGCTAAGCAATCATCATAAGTGTCTCCAAACACTGAAATATAATTCATAAACACTTCCAAATACTTCTCAAATATGTTAGTAAAAATAAACATCATACATCTTTGAAATGTAGCAGGTGCATTACATAATCCATATGGCATGCGTCTAAATGCAAATTACCATACGAGCATGTGAATGTTGTCTTGTATTGATCTTCTGGCGATACTGTAATCTAATTATACCCCGAGTATCCATCGATAAAACAAGAATAGTCTCACCCCACGAGTCTATCCAGCATTTGGTCCAATAACGACAAAGGAAAATAATTTTTTCTAGTCGCCTTGTTCAACTTTCGGTAATCTATGCAAATTCTCCATCCTCTAACCGTTCTAGTTGGTATTAATTCGTTATTTTCATTCTCAACGACCGTAATACCTCCTTTCTTTGTCATGCATTGGACCAAACTTACCCATAAACTATCTAAGATGGGATAAATTATACCCGCATCTAACCACTTAATGATTTCTTTCTTTACCACGTCCTTCTTGATGGGGTTCAATCTTCGCTGTGCATCAATTGTCCCTTTCTCTCTATATTCCAGGATGATCTTGTGCGTACAAACAGATGGGCTAATGCCATGAATATCGACTATGGTACATCTGGTAGCCTTTTTGAATTTTTTCAATACTAGGATGAGTTTTTTTTCTTGCTCTTCGGTCAATTCTGCTAAAACAATCACAGGCAAAGTAGAAGTGTTACCCAAATAAACATATTTTAAATGTGAGGGAAGTACCTTGAGTTCTAATTTAGGTGGCTCCTCAATTGACACTTTTGGCTGAGTATAATCCCTACTTCCTAACTCCAAATATTCAAAGTGGGATTGCGGATTCAATCCCCTTTGCTTAGCTTCTAGCAAAGCTAAGTATTCCTTCCCCTCTTCATCACTTGGAGGGTCTGATGTTAAAATTTTCTCTAATGGGTCCTCAACATAGTTGAGATCCTTTTCCATGATTAATTCCTCTAACTCGGATACTGTAAAACAATCATCAACTATGTCAAGAAATCACATAGACTTAAAAACATTAAATGTTGACACGTATAATAAGCTCGCCCTTCTACACATCAATAAGGGTCCTTCCATTTGCTAGAAAAGGCCTTCCCAAGATGATTGGCACCTTTTTATCTGCTTCAAAGTCTAAAATAGGAAAAATAAATTTATCTACACGTACTAATACATCCTCGATTTTACCTTCTAGATGTGCTAAAGATCGATCTACTAATTGAAGTGTAACCGTAGTAGGTCTAACTTTACCATCCTCAATTTTTTGAATATGGAAATGCGCATCAACTTAATGCTTGCACCCAAACCGCATAGTGCCTTACCACAATACGTTGGTCAAATGTTGCAACGTATGGTGAAACATCCAGGATCCTTAAACTTTGGGGGTAGTTGGTCTTCAAGATATGCACTTATTCCTTAGTCAGGGCTACCGTCTCAAATTCTCCTAGTATTCGTTTCTTAGACAAGATATCCTTCATGAATTTGACGTAATTCGGAATTTGTTCAAGTGCTTCTACCAACGGAATGTTGATATAAATTTTTTTGAGTACGTCTAGAAATTTCTTGAACCGAACTTCCTACTTCTGCTTCTGAAGTCTTTGAGGGTAGGGTGGTGGAGGGTTCTTTACTGGACTTGGTTAATTCATCTTCCGTGGAAATTTTGCATCTAAAAAAGTCGTTAGTTTATCAAACTTGACTGGTCCAGAAGTTACCTTATTATATTTTGTAGATTCTGGTTTCGGTGAAGCTGAAATTTCAACACCCAGTTGAACTTCCACTGAGTCTTAAGCATCAGTTGGTTCTTCTTCAACTTCGAAAATGTTGGGCTTTAATGTCTTTCTGCTCCTCAATTTCAATACTTTATAATGCTCTTTCCCTAGATTTCTTGGATTCTCCATATCACTAGGCAAAGCAACTTGTGGTCGGTTCCTAAGTTCAGTTGCAAACTAGCCCATTTGGTTCTCCAAATCTTTCAATGTGGTTGCTTGGCTTCGGATCAAGGCATCATTTTTGGCTATGTATGCCTTCAACAAGTTTTCTAAGCCATCAGAAGATTCAACTTGAGGTTGCTTCTGAACTTGTTGGGTAAAAATAGATGGTTGGGTCGATCTAGGTTGGGCATAAGTGTTACTGGGTCTAACCCCTCGATTACTCCAAGAGAAATTAGAGTGGTTTTGCCAAGATGGGTTATAGAAATTGCATTGCAATCCTTGCCTTCGTCGATTTTGGTTCTACTTACCCATGTAATACACAGATTCTAGGTTTGATGGACATTCTTCAAATGAATGTCCTTCCCCACAATAAACACAGGCCACATTTTCGAATTGATTCGGTGGCGGAGCTACAAAATTATTAAGCCTATTAGTGGTAAAAATTTTAAGCATCGATGATATTAAGGATACCTGAGATGCAAGTGAAGTGAGAGCGTCCATTTCATGTACTCCAGCTACTCGTCTTCTTGACGCTACTCGATTGGTTGGTCATTGATAATTCTTGCTAGTAATCCTCTCAATGATTTTATAAGCCTCGTTATAAGACTTAGAAAGGAGAGCAACATTAGCAGAAGCGTCCACTACCATTCTCGTGTGAGCATGGAGACCATTATAGAACGTCTCATGTTGGATGCCATACGGGATTCCATGATGAGGGTACTTCTGGAATAATTCTTTGTACCTTCCCATGCCTCATACAAGGACTCGTCATCCATTTTTTGGAAAGTAGTGACCTCATTCCTCAACATAGCATTCTTGCTAGGTGGGAAATACTTCATGAGGAATCTTTCTGCTCACTCTTGCCATGTGCTAATGGAATATGGTGGCAATGAGTTCAACCAGGCTCGAGCTATGTCCCTTAGCGAATATGGGAAAAACTTTAATCGTAGTACTTCTTCGCCTAGTCCAGCTAACTTGAAAGAATCGCTCACGTCTAGAAATAGTCTTATTTGAAGGTTAGGATCTTCAATAGGCATTTTACTGTATTGGCCCACTATTTAAAGCATTTGGAACATAACCGGCTTCATCTCAAATTGTTGTGCCTCGATTTCAGGTCTCCTAAAACTCGAATTAAGATCATCAAACACTAGCATGCCATACTATCTTAGAGCACTATCTCTATCATCAACAATAAGGATAGGATTTTGAGTAGGGTTTGCTCTACTTCCTTGATTCAGATTTTCTTAGTTCATCTCTTCAATCCTTATATGAACTGTTTGTCTTCTTCATTGTCCAAAAGTTCTTTCAATCTCAAGGTCTACAGGGAGAAAATCGATAATTCGATCAATACTCATAAACACCTGAAACAAACACAAGAAAATTAATTAAGTTAAAATTGAACAGAAAAAATAAACCAAAATGCAAAATTAACAAATTCACAAATAATGACTTTTAAAACAGTCCCCGACAACGACGCCAAAAACATGGAACGATGAAAATGTGCAAGTGTACACAATCGCAACAAGTAATAAGGTAACACGTAAATATCGAGTTATTGTACCCACAGGAACTGTGCAAAGAAAATATTTATGAAATGCAATTAAAAACACTTTGGTTGTTGAAAATATTTTGATTTTGATAAAGTGATTAAAAACTAAAATTTAACTAAGTAAAATAAAATAAAAATAAAATTTCTAATGCACGATTTCAAAAGATGGTTTTAATCAAGATGACATAATTGTGTTAGATTAATTACGTTTCTTAACTTAATATTACTAAAACAATGTTCATGTTGTTATGAATAAATTCACGGCAACTTGGTAATTTGTTAATTATAGCACATACAAACTTATTAAATTAACTAATCTCTTGAACATATTACTATGCCAACTCAAACAATTAATCACTTTAAATAAATAAGTAAAAAAATTAAGTGAGACAACAATATATTCCTACATTAAAACAGTTTAATCACAATAATCTTCCAAGTTATGCAAGGCTAATGTATCGTTTAATACCGTCGCTAATTTAACCTTCAGCTACCTTAGAAGATTAAACATGCACTGATTAAGTATTATGTCAATTAATTACAACTTCATCACGATTAATAATTAATTCATTAGTTACCTTACAATTGTAATGTAAGAATAACATAATCATGGTTTTACTTAATCAAACAATTTGTCAAGACCTATAACAACACAAACATAATTTTAATGACTTGATTGGATGAAATGCATTCAACCTAACACGAATTAAATTTAAGCCATGTTAATTAAATTTAAAATAACAACAAAACAAATATTCATAGATATGTGCATAACAAAAACAATAAAAATTAAAGGATAGGAAACTAGAATCAAATCCGGTGTTTCTCCGAAGCTTGACTAGTTTGTTTCATTCCTCCTCCACTTATTCTTGTTGAACCAAGGCTTCTATAAGCACTTGAATGTTGCTACCCAAGGTGGTTGAATGGCTCTTTTCCAAGAGGGGAAATCGGCAAGGGAATGGAAGGGAAAATGGAAAGCAAAGGAAGGTTTGGATGAGAGAAAATGAGAGAGAAGTGAAGAATGAAAGGTGTGAGAGGTGTGTTGAAATAAGTAGCAAAGAGGGGTATCATTAGGTCAGATTGGTTGCTGAAAAATAGTGAAAATTCAGTAGCCATAGACCCCCCCTTGGCCGGCCACTCATGTGGAAAGTTTGAATGTTTCAAACTTGCTAAATTTAGCTAGGGCAAGTCAACAAAAGCTTTATAAATGGAGGGGTTTGAATGCAATTTCAAAGAAAATTTAAGTTGATTTGCAAGTTAAATAATTAGCTAATTTAAACTGATTGGGTCAGCATGTTGGACGATTTTGGGTAGCCCATGTGCTCGATTGGATCAGTCTTTCGGTTTAACACAATTGGACCTATTTTCATAATTTAATTAATAATAATTATTTAACCCAAAATAAATTGGATTAAAATTAAAATTAATTATATTATGTATTAATACTCATCCATTGGACCATCTTAGGCTGAGAAACTAATTCGCCTCGATGCTTCAAAAATCACTTCCTAGTTTTACGCTTGTAGTAGTGTCTGTCGAATCAATTTTGACCCTTTGTGCAAATCTATTGAAATTAAATCACAGTTTATGAAAAATTATTATAAAATTAATTAAAATTAAATATTTTAATAATTTGAGTAAAATTTAATTATTTTATAATTATATTATATTTTTCGACAAAAATTACACCGAAACTACATGAATTTAATTTAAAAAATGCATGAAAAAGTATATTTATATTTTTGTGTTTCCAGTAGTCCTGCTTGTTCGTGATTTGTTGCCCTACAAAAAACTCTTCCAATTAAAAATCTACCACCAATCGGTGAAAAGGTATTATATATGCATACTCAAGTAACTAAGATGCATGCGCCACATTTGGATCTACACTCAACATGTAGGCGCCAAGGCCATTTCGTACAATAATGCCGTTTTAATATCCTGAATTAGGGCTTAATCGGAATAGTGGTTTTGTGACCACAAATCTGAGATAGAAATAATTATTTTACAATGATTTTGATGTTTATGATATGATTGCATGATTGTGTGAAAATTTCATGATGAAATTCTATGCCTAAAGTGCTTAAATTGAAAGTAGGGACTAAATGAATAAGTTGCAAAACTTGCATTCTAGAAGTTTTTAGTATGAAATTGTTTTGGAATATTAATGAGGAGGTCTTAAATAGCAATTTGACCGATTTTAAGTTCATGGACAAAATTAGGACATGGAAGGAATTTTTGGAAAGTTTAGTAGTAAGGGTATTTTGGTCATTTAGTTATTAAAATGAATTAAAAACAAAATTAAAAGCCAATTTTTGTCCATCTTCTTCATTAGGCCGAAATTTTAAGGGTTCTCCATAGCTAGGGTTTGTTTCAAGCTTCTAAGCTCCATAGTAAGTGATTCCAAGCCCCGTTTTTAATGTTCTTTACGTTTTTGGAATCCCGGAAGCTCGATTAAGCTTATGCTAGCAATAATTCAACCTAGGGTTTATATTTGGAAAAATAACCATAGGTGAAATTTGTGTATTTTGATGTTTTATGATAGAATATGGGGTTTTAAATTATGTTAGACAACTTGTGCTACTCAGTTTTTAGTGAAAACGAGTAAAAGGGCTTAATCGGCAAAAATACCTAATAGTCACAAGTATATGTTAGAGAGAGAATTTGATGTTGCCATAGAAGGGAAAAGTGATCAGCATGTTATAAAACATAATAATAAGGAATAAAGTTTAATTCCCGAGCCTAGGGGCAAAAGTGTAATTATGCAAAAGTTTAGGGGCAAAAGTGTAATTTTTTTAAAGTTCGTATTAAATGCTGTTTTGATGAATGTATGTATTAAATAAGATTAATTTGGTATTATAGATCAAGAAAAACGAGATTCAAGTCGTGATCGAGGAAAAGAAAAGATTGTGGACTAAATTGCAAAATCTTTATATTTTGGTACCAAGGTAAGTTCATGTGTAAATAATGTAGCATAAATGTTATTTTTAAGTTATTAATGTTAATTATATGATATGCTGATTTTTAATCGTGAAATATTATGCTTTGTGGTTAAGGTTGAGTAATATGCAAATTATGTTTACTACTTGATAAATATGAATTGCTACCGAGTATCGGTTCCGATATTCCATGGAAGACAGCAAATGTGAGATCGAGGGAAAAAGCCCGTTTGAACCTTAGGAATAGATTAGGATACAAGTGACATGTCACTAGGATGGTTGAGCATCCGAACTCGTTGAGTTGAGTCCGAGTTCACTTATGGATGCAAATGTCCGAACTCGTTGAGTTGAGTCCGAGTTCGTGAGATGTAACTACGCATCCGAACTCGTTGAGTTGAATCCAAGTTCATTTATGGATGCGAACGCTTGAGCTCATTGAGTTGAGTCCGAGTTCACTTAGGGGCGGGTTACATGATTTCTTGATTACATATGTGGCACTTATGTGCAAATTATCCGATTTGTATTCCGATGTGTTCAATGGGTGAAATTTCTAGTTTAATGGAAGAGCACTTAAGATATAAGTGACGTTTTGGGTAAGTGTTGTGAAATGGACACTTTGGACAGGTATGTTCTTAACCCTCAGTGTAGCACCCCTATCCCGTAACCGTCGCCGGAATAGGTAAGGGGCATTACCGGACTTGTAACTCATGTCAGAATAGTAAAATTTTGAACTTTTTCTTGAAATAAAGATCATTCATTTAAATAAGTACTAGCACAGCCAGGGATAAAATTTAAACTTCTCTAAGTAAACATTCAAAAGATGCCATTTTCGCATGGCTTATATACATTAACCAAAAATATTCTTCCGCCACTAGTCTATTCTATACATGCCATAAAATAATTCTAAACGTAACAGTGACAAGCAGTGGATAATGATAGTGTGACTAGTTGCTGACGATCCCCGAGCCTGTAGCTTCGAAATGAGATCTATAAAACAGAGAAAACAAAGTAAACGGAGTAAGCATTACAATGCTTAGTAAGTTTTAAGCAGTGTCAACAGATAACAATCAAATTATAACATAGTTGTTCGTATTTTTATTTCACTCATACCATCCCCTTTACCGAATATGCACATCTCATCATATACAATAGGCAGATAAACTTTCACATAAAAGTGAGCTCATGTGACATAGATATATTGTATAATTTCACATAACCTCTCACACTGATCCGATGTCACATAATCATAGGAATAGTCTCATAGATTGCTCTCGTATGCATCACATAACTACCTTATGATTTAGTTCAAATCAAGCTCACATATAAACTTGGAGTACATACATGTTTAACCTTTCGCATTGAATATATTTATAAGCAATTCTTATTACGAAGTCTTATAGCTTTAACCTCTACTCGGATTATCGGCGAGACCTTTAGCTCAGACGAAATCTCCACACGAAGTTATCGGGTCTTACTCGGACAAAATCTCCACACGTAGTCATCGGGTCTTACCCGGACATAATCTCCACACGTAGTCATCGGGTCTTACCCGGAATATATTTCCAAGTTTCATGTACATTTAATCACATGTTACAACATTCACATCGACTGTCATATTTGTAATTCATTTGCCTCATCAAATATCTAATAATACACACCTTTCAGATTTGGTCATTCGGCCACAATATACGCACATCGCCTACATATTTCACACTAGCCATTCGGCTTTACCACATATACATACATATCTCATACATATTTCACATTAGCCATTCGACTTTACCACATATATGCATATTCATATTCATCACATTGGCCATTCGGCCTTATCACACATATGCATGCTCACATTCATCACATTGGCCATTCGGCCTTATCTCATATATACACATTCACATTCATCACATACAATCCTAAATCAAAATATAAATTTTCATGTATTCACATCACAATTATCCAAATATACTTCACATACCACATATACTATCATGTATACACTTTGTCTTGGCCGAATCTACATCAATCATTTTCCAATGAATAATTCAATTTCACGCCATACTATCATTTCATATTCGAATACTCATAAACTTACAATTTCACAAATTTTAATATCAAAGATCCGTCTAACACTCATATATCTTTTTACAATATCACGATTTAGAATTCACGTATGGGTTTAATCAGTAGCTTATGAGCGACTAAAACAAGTTTTATCCATGTTTACAACAAAATCACATATTCACTACGAGCTGTTTTCCTAAGCAATAGTCACTAAATTATTTATAAATGGAGATAAAAAACTCCAAATCACTGTTAATTTTCCCTGAATATAGACTCGTATATCTTCCATCCATAAAATTTCCAGAATTTCAGGTTTGGCCAATCAATACCAGATTTTTCTTAAAGTTTCCCCTGTTTCACTGTTTGACTAATCTGACCATTCTTCACTACGAATCAAATTTTTCATTGTACAGAATTCATAATGTGTTCTATTTAATTTCATTTGAAACTAGACTCATTAAGGAGTCTAAGAATATAAATATTATCTTATAACCATTTTTGTACAAATTATAATGATTTTCCAAAAACAGAACAGGGGATTTTGGAGTCATCCTGACACTGTCCCACACAACTTTAAATATTTATTTATAGGAAATTTCTTTGCTTCCACGGTCTCTTTTATAAGAAACTAGACTAACTAAGCTTTGATTACATATTTTATTCAGCCTATAATTCCACACCAACAATTTATAGTGATTTTCTAAAATCACGTTACTGCTGCTGTCCAAAGCAAATTATTACAATTTGCTCTTAAATTTCCAAGTCCAAACACTTATGAACTTACCATTTGAGTTTAACACATATCATGGCCACATCATATCTTATTAAATCAACTCATTATGTCCTATTATGATTTAATTTACTCAACGTTTAATCACTTAAAACTTACCTCGGAAGCGGTCGACGACTAGATATCCACGGCTATTCGTTTACTTTCTCTTTTCCCCTATCCGACTTTGATCCTCTTTGCTCTTGGGCTTAATATAAACGAATGAATTTGTTTAATCATTTCGAACATTAAAAGCTCTTTTAAAGCACTTAACCCTTATACTCAATAATGAACCAAACCATATAGCTAATTATTTTATCACATCACCTTAAGCACACATATTAACTATTCTACACCCATTTCACATGCCAAGTTAAAATAAAAAAAAATGCATACACACCAATAATTTAATTACTCATTTCAACCTTATAGGGTAACTTCAATGCATTATGTATATACCATTTGCCATACGCGTACCACATTTTTAACAAGCCGAAATTACTCCTACATATTATCCATTATAATTATTTCATAGATATAAAACATAGCTGAAAAATCTTTAGCCTAAATGCGTATAATAACACCCAAATCATCAACTATTTTAACGAACATGACACAAAAGATTAACTAAAACTCCATTCAGTTTTAAGGTATTAACCCTACTAAACTCATACCATGACCATATCTAATCGAATTAAAGTAGAGGATTAATTACAACCATGTACACCAATATATAATTATAACATGTTTTAATATCTTATATATGCCATTCGGCCCTAACCACACAACTTAGCTTTTATAATAAACCTTATCTTAATCGAATGTACATATATATACTCAAAATATCATTCGATTTCAAAGGCATATTAACACCATATAACCGAATGTTCCTAGACTAATATACATATACTCATAAATCCAACTTTAAAAACTCATACTTATACATAGCATATAACCGAAAATACTTCATGAATCCACCTACATTTACATTATTATCATATATAGAATTTGCATTTAATATCAAATAACAACTTAGCTTACTTTCAATTAGGTAATCAAATACCTCATACCCAATCATTTAACAACTAAAATAATAAACCACAACATTTAAATTCATCTTATTCTTCTCCCATTTGACCGAATGAACATTTATCAAATGAAAATTCAACTAAACAACAACATTTTTCTATCTAAAATGTATATACACTCATATGGCAACCTTCAATTTATACTTTTCAACCATGAATTCTACTCATTCAAACATCATTTAAGCTACTTAACAAATAATTAACATCTTTCAAAAAAACTTATCAAAATGACACCAATTTAGCACTTGCCGAATGGACCTTTGTCTATTGATGCATGAAATTAAACCATGGGTTAAATAAGTTATGCACTTATCAATCTAATCTCATAGTCAATTAAAAAGAAAATCACAATGCATACCTTAAACTAGGATAGCCATGGTCGAATACCTTGGTTTTTCCTCTTCAATATTCCTTTTCCCAAATTCGGCAACCAAGAAGAAAGATGAGCATGTAATTTTTTTCTTTTGTTATCTTTCTTCCATTCACGGCAATGGAGGGGGGGCATGGGTGAGACAATTTTTTTTCATCACTCCTCCCTTTGCATTACTTTAATCCTAACCCCCTTTTTTTATTCTTTCTAACATAACACACTCACACAACATGTTTACAACATGTTTCCACCCATAGCATGGCCGGCCACTATGCTTTAATTTTGGGAAATTTGACATGCAAACCCATCATTTTCACAACATGCATTAAAAGGCCACTTTACATTTGCCTAGCACATTTCTAAATTTTCTCACATAAGTCCTATTTGATAAAATTCACTTACAATTAACAAAATTCAAACACGAAATTTTCACACATGCATATGTACATATAATGAGCATCAATTATGACGGTTAATTATTTTTATGACTCGGTTTAGTGGTCCCGAAACCACTTTCCGACTAGGGTCAATTTAGGGGTGTCACACTCGGGTTGAAAATAGATACAACAACGATAAGGTGGTAAGATGATGAATGATGTTTAGAAATGTGATATATGTTTTGGTGATACCATGCTAAAGTTGTTTGGTATATTTGTATTGTTATGTTACTTGTTATTTACATATGAACTTACTAAGCATTTATGCTTACTCCCTCCTCTTTATTTACTGTAGTTTTGAACAAGCCAGCTCGGGAATCGGGACGGGTCGAAGGTTCGATCACACTATCCAAAGGACTTTCATCTGGGTAAATGGCTTGTAAAACTTAAGTATGGCATGTATAGCAATATACTTATTTTGTGTAAATAATTTTATGATATGGCCATGTTTGGTTGAGAAAATGTTTGATATTGATAAGTCATGGTGATGGCTAATTTAGATCGTGTTTGATATCATGGAAGTTTAACAGGTTATCTAGTTCATAAAAATTCATGGAAAGATGAAACTTGCCTTAAAACAGAATATTGCTGCAGCAATGATATGAATTTGAAAAATCACTAAACATAGTATAAATGGAACTAAATGATGAGTAAGTTATGAAATTGAAGCTTAATGAGTCTATTTTCATATGGATTGAACAAAACAGGAATATAAATTATATTTTATGAGATATTTAAACTTTTACGAAACAGGGCCAGAGTGATTTCTGGATCCCCTGTTCTGACTTTAAAAATTCATAATAAATTTTAAAAAAATAATTATAAGCTTTTCTTTATATGTACAGATTCCTTATTGAGTCTAGTTTTAATAAAAACAAACCTCGTAGTCATTGAAATTCTTTATAGAGAGATATATGATTCGTAATACATAGATGCCAGAGTAGTCGAACCCTGAAACAGGGGAGACTTTAACTAATAAACTGTACTAATTGGCCCAACCAAAAATTCTAGAAAAAAATTAGTAAATAGATATATGAGTCTATATTTAGGGAAAATTTACGGATCTTGATTTTGAGTTTCGTAACTCAAGATATGATTTTTCTTGTAACTATGACGCGGGTAGTTAAAAAGCTGTGAATGTAGAAACAAATAATTTGAAGTTCTTAATTTGATAAATTATGTTCGGTAACCCCTCAAGCTCGACTCCGGCGACGGTTTCGGGCGTGGGGGCGTTACAGCCATGACTCGGGTTCCAGACAAAAAGGGGTGTACATCTACAGCCTCCTCCGTGCTTTTATCGTCGATATCATCCAGGACCTCATCTAGATTGGGGTCACTAAAATCTTCAGCATCGTGATGAGAATGAAAATCATTATCGAGTCCTGCACCATCCACATCAATTCCTATCACCTCTAGATGTGTCTCTAACTGGGAACCTAGAATAGGGTTGTTATATGTAGTCCCACCATTGTGTATATTTTTGGCTCATGTCGTTGTCCTTCCATAACCTAACTATTATGACCATCCGCATTGAAGTCAAATTCAAACCTGTATTGTTGACTTAATAGAGTGTCATTTTGAATAGGCTTTACATTAGCTAATTCAACAAACAAATCAATTTCTTTAGCTTTTAGGTTCCCAGTCGAGCAATAAATTACGATCTTAGTGCCTATGTCTTCATCATCTAAAAATTTCATCTTCGCATATTTGCACAAATTTGAGGAAACTGAAAATTTGTAGAATAGTCTGGACATCATCCTTCCACAATGGAGAGTGTCACACCCCTAAACTCGGTGAATACAAAAAGATAAGTAAAGTATGTATGTAAAATGTTTGGTGCACCGTGGTAACATAATCTACCACGCTATTCGCCAGATGGCGAGTCAGATTATTGACGCGTACTAGTGTTAAAGCATTCGCCCTGTAACAACCCATTTTCAGTGAAATCGGAACAATGGTTTCGGGACCACAAACTCAAATCGAAAAGAAAAATTATTTTTATATTTTTGCATGATTTGCGTTTAGATAGGAATATCATGTAAAAATTCTGATAAGAAAATTTTATCGATTTAGTGCTTAATTACGGGAAGGACCAAATCGCATAAAATGCAAAAGTTGAATTCTAGTAGCTAGAAGGATCAAATATCTATGGAATTTAAAAATTGAGGTCCTTATACGGTAATTAGACCATTAATCAAAAGTTAGTAGATATTTTTGATAATTCATCCACGGAAAAATTAGAAAAGGCTAAGGACTAAATTGAAAAGTGATAAAATTAAAGATGATAATTAAATTAAATAAAAATATCATCTTATTTTATATCATCTTCCCCAAAATTTACATGGAAACCCTAGGAGAGAGAGAGAAGAAACTAATCAAGCTTAATTGGATCTGGATAACTCAAATTCAAAGTTAGATCGAGGAAAGGAGAAAGTTTCGTATTAGTAGATCTATATACACATATAAGTGTCGAGGTAAGTTCGTGTAACTTAATTGAGCATGTAAATATGTTGAATTGAATGTTGTATTTGTATAAAATGTGATTTATATTTATGTGAATTAATTGGATGTTATAATATAAGAATTGAATACATGCTTGATAATGTTTGAAAGGGTTAAGTTCTGTTTAAATATTGGAGTTCAATGGAAAAATGTGATTTCCCCTATTGTAACACCCCATACTCGTATCTTACACCGTGACGGAATACGAGGTCTTTACCTCACTTAAACTCGTGCTTACAACCATTTTCGAGTCTCCAAGACTTGGACAAACTAAAAAAATTTTCAAACATATCAACATATCCTTAAAACACACATCATTAAAGTCGATGATTGGCTAATGATAAGAGGGAGGTGACGTTGGTCTATCAGGCGACACTGACAGTTATTGTAGATGTCAAATCATTTTCGTATATAATTTTTTCCTTGAGTCATTTTCATTATTAATTAATTAATTTAGGTTATTTAAAAAAAAGCGTTTGTACACATTTTGAAAACACATATTCAAGATATCTTGTCCCTTTGCAAATAATGACCAAAACAATAATTAGTGAAAAATAAAAAGCCATACAAAATAGACTAATTGATTTTATTTTTGTTGTAAAATTATGGTAGCAAAACGATTTTAAGATATAACACAGAATACTACAGGCTCTGCAAAAGGTGTTGGTGGGGTGACCTGAAAAGTCTTAAGGAGTCTCTCCAGCAAGGCGAACACGCTGACGTTCTGTCCAGCAAGGCGAACACGTTGACGTTGAACTACAACAACTAGGAGATCCCATTCCGCTGCCAACGTCACCTTATCATGGCACTGCTCATAGTAACCGATGGAGTATTTGGAAAGACTGTCTCCATAAACCTTCTCGCAATACCACTCCTTGACAACATACAACTGACTCTCTTGATTCAAATAAATAAAAAAATTAATTAATATATTTTTAATATTTTTATCTATATTTAACGTTTTATTAGTTATTAATGTGGCAACAGCATCACTTTAACAATGAATGCATATGAACTATCATGCAGTATTCTAGTCAGCAAATAAAGACACATCTTTTCATCCAATTCTGATATTTTTATCATAATTCAATGGTTAAATTAAATAATGCGCGAAAAAAACGAAAACAATTTTTTTAGGGAAAGGATTGTATGAAACAATGATGCCACGTCGTCTGTATCCCTTTCCAAAAGTTTTATGCCACATTAATATTCTTATCCTGAATTTCAGGAGTTTATCCTGAATTTTAGTATTTTAATTTGAATTTAATTTTTTTCAGGATAAAATCCTAAAATTCAGGATAAGAATACTGATGTAGCATAAAACTATTGAAAAGGGATACAGATGACGTGGCGTCACTGTTTCATACAATCCTTTCTCTTTTTTTAAATATATGTTGAGGGCATAATTTTTTTCTACCAATAATAAATTATGGGGGTTCTTTTTTATAGATATATCTATAGGCTATATAAAAAAGCCCAAGTCTCCAGGTGTTACGTTATTACTTATTCTCTCTATTCAAAGTTATTATAAGATAGCAATTAAATGGTACGTAACAGAAATGGAGAGAAGCTCACCGGAGATAAAAAAGGGAAAGACAGAGAGAAGAACAGGGAAGAAGGAGCACGAAACAAGAGATAATTAGTTGAGAAATTCAGCCCTGTATTTTCATAATTGTCCTTGCCATTTTTGGGGGGGCTAAATAGAAAAATAATGGATTCAAGACAACTGTACATTCCAACTAGTATGATCCGTTTCATTAAACTGTCCTAAGGGTTGCAAAACGTATTGTTTTGCACCATAGCCTTCCCCACCCAACCAAAACGTCCCATTTTATTTCAATACATTGAAAAGCAAGATTACAATTAAAAATGCAATTAACGATAATTAACAAAAATTTAAAAGTGGTAGACTGTTGTTTGACTTTCCTTTTGTCCCATAACAATTGCTCACTACTCGAATTAGATCCTTGTCTTCAAGGATTAAAACCTGTAAATTTCCATTGGAGCTCCTGTAGGTTCTCCCCAGTAGAGTCTCCAGCAAAGGTATTAGCCAATTCAACTAGTACTTCAGTAGCAGCATGATTCCACTTTTTCACCATTCCACGACCTAAAATTCTCACTAGCTCCTTGAGTAGTGCCCCATCAGTACCAATTAAGGGAAGGGTAAAAGAGGAAGGAGCTTTACCAATGTGTTTTTTGAGTTGAGACACATGAAAATTATGATGAATTCGAGCGCCTGCTAGCAGAGCTAATTTATAAGCAATTGTTCCCACTTTAGGTTCCACTGAAAAAGGTCCAAAGAAATTCAGGGAGAGTTTATGGTTCTTTAACTTTCCGCATTAAAAGTTCGATCAGACCGCTTTCGATCAGCTATCTGATTCATCCTCTCTTGTGATCTTTTGAGATGAAATTGCTATAGTGTAACACCCTAACCCGTATCCGTCATCAGAATAGGGTTACAGAGCATTACCAGACTTATTTCATAAACAAACATACATTTCACATACATTTTCCAATTCCAAATACAAGTCATTCATAATCAATCATATTGTCTCTAATACAAGCCTACTAGGCTCAAATCATGCATTAGAAGTAGTTCGGGACTAAACCAATAACTCAGGAAATTTTTGGAATACTTAGAAAATTTTACAAAATACAAGGACACACGCCCGTGTGGCTTGGCCGTGTGTCTCGCACGGCCAAAGACACGCCCGTGTCATAGGCCGTGTGAACATTCGAAATGGGATCACATGGCAAAGCCACATAGGTGTGTGCCCCTGTATTTTGTAAAATTTTCTAAGTATTCCAAAAATTTCTTGAGTTATCAGTTTAGTCCCAAACCACTTCTAATGCATGATTTGAGTCTAGTAGGCTAGTATTAGGGAGAATATGATTGATAATGAATGACTTGTATTTGGAATTGGAAAATGTATGTGAAATGTATGTTTGTTTATGAAATAAGTCTGGTAATACTCCTTAACCCTATTCTGGTGACGGAAACGGGTTAGGGGTGTTACATTTATTAGCATCAAAGCTACGGTTTAGTCAATTCTAGGACTAACGTAGCGTATGTGAGAGTCTAGCTATACATGCCATATATATCCTGTGATAGTGTGGTATCTCCTGACAGTTTAAATCATGTTTTTATATAGTAATGGATCCCAATCGAGCAGTGGTTGATGATGTTGAGAGTAATGTGCCAGCCTCCGTTCACGGAGTAGCTCAATTTGAGTCGAGACCTATATCGGGTACTCAGGGAGGAGAAACCAAGGAAGCCTTCTTCCTAATGATGAATGAGTGGTTCACTGAGTTTGTTCGAACTAATCCGGCTGCTCAGTAACCTCCACCCCCACTTATTCCCCAACCAGTTCCCGTAGATCCTCAAGATTTGGAACCTTTAATCTTAAGTAAGCCGCTTGTAGATAAAATTCAAAAATACGGGGCTAAGAATTTAAAGCTATAGTTGATGACAACCCTAAGAGAGCTGAGTTTTGGCTTGAGAATACGATATGGGTATTTCATGAATTGTCTTGTACTCAGCTGAATATGTTAAATGCGTCGTATCACTTCTGAGAGATATTACATATCAGTGATGGAACACTTTGATATCCATGGTATCGAGAGAAAGCGTCACGTGGGAATTCTTTCAAACCAAGTTCAAAAAGAAATATATCAGTCAACGGTTTATCGATCAAAAACACAAAAAATTTCTTGAACTGAAACAGGATCGTATGTCTGTGACCGAGTACGAGAGAGAATTTGTGAGACTCAGTAAATATGCTTGAAACTGTGTTTCCACTGAGGCAATTATGTGTAAGCAATTTGAAGATGGGTTGAACGATGACATTAGACTCAGGATTCTTGAATTGAAAGAATTTGTTGTGTTAGTCGGCAGAGCTTACAAAGCCGAATAACTTGGAAAAGAAAAGAGAAAAGTTGATTTTGTGGCTAGAGATTCGAGAAAGAGGTCGATGAGTAAACCCTATCACTCTTCGTCAAAGAAATCATAGGATTCATATAATCATTCAAATACTTCAGTGGGATACTCTAATAGAGATTGTGGAAAGCAATACACGGGTCCTAAAGCTCAAGCCACTTCAGTATCGAGTGTTGGTAGTGTTAGAACCAACAAACTTGAGTGTCAACAGCATGGAAAATGGCATTTTGGAGACTGCTGGATGAATAATAAAGCTTATTTCAAATGTTGCTCACTAGATCACTTTATTCGGGATTGTCCTGAGTTAACCGAGAAAGATAAATTTCATAATGCAAAACCGAGCAACACAGCTGCTAGAGAGAGACCACCTAGAAATATGGAAAATGTGACTAGTAGCAAAGAAGGGACAAAGGATTCTTCTGTGAGATCGAGGCTAGAGCGCCAGCAGAGCTTACACTATTCGCACTCGCGAAGATGCGTCGTCACCAGATGTTGTCACTGGTACATTTTCTCTCTATGACACTAATGTAATTGCCTTGATTGATCCTAGATCGACTCATTTATATATATGTATGAATTTAGTGTCAAGTAAGGGTTTGTCTGTTGAGTCTACCGAATTTGTGATTAAAGTATTGAACCCCTTAAGCAAGTATGTTCTAGTTGATAAAGTTTGCAAGAATTGTCCTTTGATGACTAAGGGTTACTATTTTTCGGCTGATTTGATGCTTTTACCGTTTTCTAAATTTGATGTGATTTGGGTATGGATTGGTTGGCTCTACATGATGTTGTTCTGAATTGTAAACGAAAGACTATTAAATTGAAATATCAGAATAGTAAGATTCTTTGAATTGAATCTGATGATTCGAGTGGGTTGCCTATTGTGATATTGACGATGCTAGCTCAGATATATGTGAGAAAAGGTTGTGATGCTTACCTTGCATATGTGCTGGATACAAAAGTGCCTAAATCAAATATTGAATCGGTGCCAGTAATTTGTGAATATCCGGATGTGTTTCCAGAAGAGTTGCTTGGGTTGCCACCGATCGGAGAAGTTGAGTTTGCTATTGAATTGGTACTGAGAACATCACCTATAACGATAGCTCCAAACAGAATGGCTCCGACAAAATTGAAAGAGTTAAAAGCTCAATTACAAGAGTTAACAGATAGAGGTTTTGCATGACCTAGTTTTTCGCCCTGGAGTGCACTAGTTCTGTTTGTAAAAAAAAAAAGATGGATCGATGAGATTGTGTATTGATTATTGTCAGCTCAACAAAGTTACAATTAAGAATAAATATCCTTTACCGAGAATTGATGATTTGTTTGATCAGTTGAAAGGAGCAACAATATTTTCAAAGATTGATCTGTGGTTTGGTTATTACCAGTTGCGAGTTAAAGATTCGGATGTGCAAAAAACTGCATTCAGAACAAGGTACGGGCATTGTGAATTTCTTATTATGCCATTCAGATTAACTAACGATCTTGCAGTTTTTATGAATTTGATGAATCGAATCTTTAGACCGTATTTAGACAAATATGTTGTTATATTCATTGATGACATTTTGATCTATTCTCGAGATGAGTCTGAGCATGTTGAACATTTGAGAATTGAATTACAAACATTGAGAGATAAGCAACTTTTTGCTAAATTCAATAAATGTGAGTTTTGGCTCCGAGAGGTTGGATTTTGGGGGCATATTGTTTCAACTGAAGGTATACGAGTTGATCTGAGTAAGATTTCAGCAGTTGTTGACTGGAAACCACCAAGAAATATATTCGAAGTAAGAAGCTTTCTAGGATTAGCTAGATACTATCGGTGTTTTGTAAAAGGATTTTCGATGATTACTATACTGATGACTCGAATACTACAGAAAGATATGAAGTTCGAATGGTCTGAGAAATGCCAACAGAGTTTTGAAAAGTTGAAAGCACTGTTAACTGAAGCACCAGTTTTCGTTGAACCTAAGTCGGGTAAAGAGTTTATGATTTTAGTTACGCGTCATTAAATGGTTTGGGATACGTTTTGATGCAAGAAGGCAAAGTGATAGCTTATGCTTCTAGATAATTGAAGCCACATGAAAAAGAATTATCCGACGCACGACTTAGAGTTGACCGCTATTGTATTTACATTGAAAATTTGGTGACATCAATTATTCGGTGAAAAATGTCATATCTTTACCAACCATAAGAGTTTAAAGTATATAATGACTCAGAATTATTTGAATTTATGACAACGAAGATGGATCGAGTTGCTGAAAGATTACGAGTTAGTGATAGATTATCATCTGAGAAAAGCAAATGTAGTTGTGGATGTTCTGAGTAGAAAATCTTTGTTTGCTTTACAGGCGATGAACACACAGTTAACCATATTTGATGATGGTTCGATTTTAGCTGAATTAAAAGCTAAACCGTTATTTTTCAGCAAATTTGTGAAGCTCAGAAGTGTAACAATGAATTACAAGCTAAAATAGTGCAATGTGAATCGACTACTAATTTAGAGTATCAGATCTGATCTGATGCTTTTTTAATATTCTGAAGTAGAATTTTTGTACCAAAGAATTTCGAGGTTATTCAAAAAATTCTACACGAAGCACACAGTGGTTGTTTATCTGTTCATCCGAGGAGTACAAAAATGTATAATGATTTGAAATAGTTGTACTAATGGTTGGGCATGAAACGAGACATTTCAGATGTAACACCCTGAATTTGGGCCTAGAAGTTTTGGGCCTTGAGCATGGGAGCGGTTAAAGGCAGCTTATAATATTTTGTTGTACGTGAAAATTTCGTAGTTGAAGGCTTGTTTTGGTGGTTAAGTGTGCTGAGAAGTTTTGGAGAAGTCCTGGGTTCAAACCTGGACTTTAGCAAAAATTTTGGTTTAAGGTGAATCAAACCCTGGGTGTAGTAGGTAGGCCTTAAGTTGTTGGAGAAATTGTGACACAAAAAGCCTTGTGGCTTAGTGGCAAGTAGCGTATAGAGCATTTAAGGGGAGGCATGGGTTCGAATCCCATGACCAGCAAAGAGCATTTATTTTGCTAACAGGAGGCGGCAAGAGTTGGTGTTGAATTTAAACTCTGATGATGGAGGGATCCCACATCGGGAAGCTAACATAAGAGTGGATGCGAAGCTGGCTTTAAATAGAGAGAACCATGAGGAGAGTAAAGGTACCCTTCTTGGCTGATCCCTTTCGCTTTGTGGCGTGCTCGGTTGGGTTGGGCGCCGGCTAAGAGTGCTCGGAGCGTGGATTAACTCCAATCTCCAATCAGGTGTGTATTTTTCACTACTCTAGCTGTAGGATGGCTACTTCGGGCCGCGATAGGCCGAAAGGGGCCATGTGTGCCCAATTGGGCCTACGGGCAATCTGATGGCCTCGCCACATATATCTGTTCTGGTGACTTCGTCACAATATCTAGCAGCCTCGCTGCAATCTGGTGGCTTCGCCACATATATATATATTGTGACAACCCTAAATTGACCCTAGTCGGAAAGTGGTTTCGGGACCACTAAACCGAGTCACAAAAATAATTAGATGTTATATTCTATGTTTATTTCATGTGAAAGTGCATGTGTGAAAATTTCATGCTTTGATTTTGCCAATTGTGAGTGAAATTATGAAATATGACTCATGTGAAAATTTTTGCAAATGCTATGGGCTAATTTATAGTGGCCAAATAACTTATAGTATGAAATAGGTGGATTTGCATGTCAAATTTCCCACCTTAAAACATAGTGGCCGACCATGATGGGCATGATAAGCATTTGTGCAAATTTTTTTATATTGGAATTATGGCATAAGTATGGCACAAATAAAAAAATGTTATTTTGTGTCATAAAATGTTAGTAATAAAATAAATAAAAGAGAGAATAAAAGAAAAGTAATGAAAAAAAAAAAGGGATCATCATTCATGTTCTTGCTAGCCAAATCTAAAGAAAAAAAAAATTGTTCATCTTTTATCATCCTTGGCCGAAAATGCTAAGAAGAAGGGGGAAGGGGAAGTAAAACATTCGGCCACTCCTTCTAGTCTTGAATAAGGTATGTAATTCATGGTAGCTTTTGGAAATTGTTGAATGTATTAAGCTAGTTACTAAGTCCCTTAGTTAGCCCTTGTTCAAATCTTGAATCTTGTTGGTAACATGAGCAATCGGCCATGAGAAAATGTTCAAGAAATGGTTGTTGTTCATGTTATTTGGATGAGAAACGAGTTAAAATGGTCTTGGTGTAGTTGCCGAATTTGAATTAGAAAGTTATTGAGTAATGTTTATACCTTAAGTGATAGAATAGAGTGAATGCTTGGAATGTGATATGTGTGAATTATATGTTAAATTAAGGTTTGCTAAGCTAGCTATTAAGGTGAAATGCAAATGTTAGTATTTGATTTGGTAATAATCTGCTTGGGGACAGCAGCAGTAAGGTGATTTTGGAAAATCGCCATAATTTGTAGGAGTTGAATTAGAAGCTGAGTAAATTATGTCATTAAAGCTTGAAGAGTCTATTTTCTTACAAAAGAAACTATAAAAACAAAAGAGTTACCGATCTTGAGATATTTGAAGTATTGTGGGGCTGAGTCAAAACGACTACTAGATTCCCTGTTCTGTTTTTAGAAAATCATTATAAATTGTAAAAAAATTATTATAAGATAAAATTTATATGCTTAGACTCCTTAATGAGTCTAGTTTCAAATGAAATCAAATACAACACATTTTGAATTCTTTAAAATGAGAAATTTTATTCGTAGTGAACAGTGGTCAGATTAGTCAAACAGTGAAACAGGGGAAACTTTAAGAAAAATCTGGTATTGATTGGCCAAGCCTAAAATTCTGAAAATTTTATGGATGGAAGATATACGAGTCTATATTCAGGGAAAATTAACGGAAAGTGATTTGATGTTTTTTAGCTCCAGTTATAAATAATTTAGTGACTACTGCTCAGGAAAAACAGCTCGTAGTGAATATGTGATTTTGTTGTAAACATTAATAAAAATTTGCTAATGAATTATTTATTGATTTTTATAAAGCTTACTATAATCTATGTGTGTGAAAGTCGAATCAATATATATATTATTCTGAAAGTAATACTTGAATAGTCGATTAATGACTATTTTAAAATTTGTTGAACTTAAGCTCAAGAGCAAAGGGGAACTAAATCCGATAAAGGAAAGGAAAAAGTAATTGAATAGCCATTGAAGTCGTTCGACAACATCCGAGGTAAGTCTTCGAGTAATGACCCCACTTGAATTATATTGAAATGATTAGTCATACTATGATGGATAGCCGAATGTGCATAGAGACTATGTTATAAAGCCAAATGAAATCATGCTCTTTGTGTGTGGCTATTGAGCCGAAAATTGGAAAGGTTTAATAAATGTTTTGAGTTTGAGCCTTAGTAACGAAAATAAGATATGGATGTGTTATGATTATTGATATATGTGTGCATGAGCATTTGTATATATATCCGGGCTAAGACCCGAAGGCATTTGTGCGAGTTGATATATCCGGGCTAAGACCCGCAGGCATTTGTGCGAGTTGATATATCCGGGCTAAGACCCGAAGTCATTTGTGTGAGTTGATATATCCGGGCTAAGACCCGCAGGCATTTGTGCGAGTTGATATATCCGGGCTAAGACCCGAAGGCAATTGTGCAAGTTGATATATCCGGGCTAAGACCCGAAGGCATTCGTGCGAGTTGCTATGCGCGGGCTAAGACCCGAAGGCAATTGTGCTTGTGGTAATATCCGGCTAAATTCCGAAGAAACTTGGGCATGAATGTGAGCGTTTTGTGCTATAATAAATTCAATTAATACGCTCAACAAACCCAAACGATAAGGTATGTTTGCATGTGCTTCGGAAAAGTCGATTCGTTTTAAGTAGTATTCGTTCAATTGACTAACGAACTTTTGGGCTTTTATATGGGTTGATACCTTGTGTGTGTATATATGTTGACGAATTGTGAAGTAAGCATGATTATGAGAATGTGTATTAATAAAGTGATTCATTTAGTTATGTGAATGTAATACTTTAGTCAAAGCCGAATTCATTACTTGAAACTTACTAAGCTTTAAAATGCTTACCCCGTTGCTTTGGCTCTCTGTTTTATAGATTTTGTTCGTTAGCTATCGGACTCGGGATCTTGAAGTCAAAGTCGCCCACACTATCAAAGCCCCCCCTTTTGGTACAATTTTGGTTGAACTTCGAAATGGCATGTATAGGACTACCCGTTTGTTGTGGGTCGTGGACCCTTTGGACTTGTATAAATTTTGGATAGCCATGCGAAAATGGCTTATATGTGTTTGAGTATATTGTTATAATCATTTGGTGTGGATATGCTTGACAAGGATTGGCCATGGGGATGGGTAATCACTTTCATAAATTGTGCTATTTATGCAAAAAGGGCTAGTTGAATCATGGAAACCATGAAATAGGTAAAGTCTACCTTAAAGGCAGATGCTGACAGCAGCAGTGATGTAGATTTGGAAAATCACTAAAAATAGTAGGAAGGGAATTAAATAATGAATAAATTATGTAAACAAACCTTGATGAATCTACTTTCATAGGAAAGTAACGAAACAATCATACGGACAGTATGTTAAGAGATATTCAGGTTCTCGTGAGACAGGGCCAGAACGGTTTCTGGATTCCCTATTCCGACTTTAGAAATTCATTATAAATTAACCAGAGATAATTAGGAGTCATACCATATATGGATAGATTTCTCTCTGAGTCTAGTTTCTATGGAAACAAACGGCATCAGTATTGAAGCCCTGTACAGGGTGATATCCAAGTCGTAATGCGCAAAGGTCAGGGTAGTCGATCCCTGTAACATGGGAGACTTTGACTAATAAACTGTACTAATTGGTCTGACCAAAAATTCTAGAAAAAAATATGTAGATGGACATATGAGTCTAGTTTCAGGGAAAATTTACGGAACTGGATTCCGAGTTGTGAAACTCAAGATATGATTTTTTTTAAAGCGACTAGTACGCAGATTGGCAGTGTCTGGGAAATTTTTTATAAGGGGCTTAAAGTCTGTTAACACCTCGTGTTCGACTCCGGTGTCGGTCTCGGGTTCGGGGTGTTACAATTTGATTGGTGTCAGAGCCACGGTTTAGTCGATTCTAGGACTACCGTAATGCGTTGGGTCTAGCTATACATGCCATTTTATGTGATTATTTGATAGTGTGGATATTTCTGACATTTGCAAATGTGTTCATTTATAGTAATGGATCCCGATCCCGACCGAGAGGTAGCTGATGATCTTGAGAGTGTAGCGCCTGCTCCCGCACAAGGGACAGCGCCGGCGGACTCTCAACCTAATGCTAGTAACCCGAATGATGAAGCTAGACAAGCTTTCTATAGCGTGATGAATGATTGGTTCAACCAATACATTCGAACTAATACGGCTGTTCCACAACCTCCATTCCCGACAAATACCACCCCCGCACCTACAATACCTCCGGTAACTGACCAAATAAGGTCAAATAAGCCCCTAGTTGACAGAATCCGAAAACATGGGGCTACTGAATTTAAGGCTACGGATAGCGATGATGCCGAGCAAGCTGAACTTTGGTTGGACAACACTATCCGGGTACTCGATGAGCTATCTTGTACACCTGATGAATGCCTAAAGTGTACTATATCCTTGTTACGCGATTCTGCCTACTATTGGTGGAGTACTCTAACTTCTGTTGTGCCTCGAGAGCAAGTAACTTGGGAGTTTTTCCAAACTGAGTTTCGAAAAAAGTATATCAGTCAGAGATTTGTTGATCAAAAACGGAAGGAATTTCTTGAGCTTAAGCAAGGTTCTATGTCAATTACTGATTACGAGCGAAAATTTGTTAGACTTAGTAGATACGCTCGGGAATGTGTTTCGTCCGAGGCTATCATGTGTAAACGCTTCGAGGATGGGCTGAATGAAGATATAAAAATGTTCGTTGGCATTCTTGAAATACGAGAGTTCGTAGTACTTGTCGAGCGAGCTTGTAAAGCTGAAGAGCTTAGAAAAGAAAAACAAAAATTTGATGTGGGAACAGGGGAGTTTCGTAAAAGATCCTCGGGAAAGTCTCTTCAACAGGCATCGAAGAAATTTTGAGATGATGTGGGCCGGTTTAGAGGCACTTCGGGCCTTTTTAGACGAGATCGTGATCGACCCCCTGTGGGTACCCGAGGCACTTCGATCGCTAGTGTTGGGAATGAACGTCGAGACAAAACAGAATGTCGATATTGCGGTAAATGGCATTCAGGGAGTTGTAGATTCCATGACCGCTCCTATTACAAGTGTGGATCAGTTGACCACTTCATCAAAGATTGCCCGAGGTTGTCTGAACAGAATGTAAATCAGAGTGGGAAACCGGGTGCTACCACTGCTCGAGGTAGACCATCTAGAAATACGGGCAATGCTAGTGGTGGTCAGAGAGGATCTAGAGATGCTACGACCGGATCCGAGGCTCGTGCGCCTGCTAGAGCTTATGCTATACGTGCCCGCGAGGATGCTTCTTCGCCTGATGTTATTACCGGTACTTTCACTCTCTTTGATACTAATGTAATTGCTTTGATTGACCCCGGTTCTACTCATTCTTACATATGTGAAACCTTAGCATCCAGTAAGACTTTACCTATTGAGTCTACTGAGTTCGTAATTCGGGTGTCAAATCCCTTGGGTCGTTACGTGCTTGTCGACAAAGTGTGTAAGAAATGTCCCCTAGTGATTCGAGGTTCCTGTTTTCCGGCGGACTTGATGCTTTTGCCGTTTGATGAATTTGATGTTATTCTCGGGTTGGATTGGTTGACCGTGCATGATGCGGTTGTGAATTGCAAAAGCAAGACTATTGATTTGAGGTGCGCAAATAACGAAGTAATCCGAGTTGAGTCTACAGACTTGGATGGGTTGCCAGTTGTAATATCCTCAATGTTGGCCCAGAAATATGTAAGAAAAGGGTGCGAAGCATACCTTGCGTATGTACTTGATGACAAAGAATTAGACAAGAAACCCGAATCTGTGCCGGTGGTTTGTGAATACCCGGATGTTTTTCCTGAAGGATTACTGGGTTTACCACCTGTTCGGGAGGTAGAGTTTGGTATTGAGCTTGTACCTGGGACTACGCCGATTTCGATAGCTCCGTATCGTATGGCACCAACCGAGTTAAAAGAGTTGAAAGCTCAGTTGCAAGAATTGACGGATAGAGGTTTTGCTCGACCAAGTTTCTCACCTTGGGGTGCACCAGTATTGTTCGTGAAAAAGAAGGACGGAACCATGAGGTTGTGCATTGACTATCATCAACTGAATAAAGTGACGATAAAGAACAAATATCCGTTACCGCGTATCGATGATTTGTTCGACCAACTGAAGGGAGCCTCAATGTTCTCAAAAATAGATTTGAGATCGGGCTATTATCAATTGCGAATTCGAGATTCGGACATACCCAAAACTGCTTTCAGAACGGGATATGGTCACTACAAGTTCTTAGTGATGCCGTTTGGGCTCACAAATGCCCCTGCGGTATTTATGGATTTGATGAATCGGATCTTCAGACCATATTTGGATCGGTTCGTAGTTGTGTTCATTGATGACATCTTGGTCTATTCAAGAGATGAGACCGAACATGCTGAGCATCTGAGACTAGTGTTGCAAATGTTGCGGGATAAGCAGTTATATGCTAAGTTCAGTAAGTGTGAGTTCTGGTTAAGAGAGGTTAGCTTCTTGGGTCATGTGGTATCCGCATCGGGTATTCGAGTTGACCCGAGCAAAATTTCAGCCATACTTAACTGGAAGCCTCCAAGAAATATTACTGAAGTTCGGAGCTTTTTGGGACTCGCCGGTTATTACCGACGATTTGTCAAAGGTTTCTCGATGATAGCCACACCAATGACGAAGCTACTTCAAAAGGATGTTAAGTTCGAATGGACGGAGAAATGTCAGAAAAGTTTTGATCAACTAAAAACTTATTTGACTGAAGCTCCAATTTTAGTGCAGCCCGAATCAGGCAAAGAGTTTGTCATTTATAGTGACGCATCCCTACTTGGGCTGGGCTGCGTATTGATGCAAGAAGGTCGAGTGGTGGCCTATGCGTCGAGACAATTAAAGCCACACGAGAAAAATTATCCGACTCATGATCTTGAACTAGCTGCCATCGTATTTGCTTTAAAAATATGGCGACATTACTTATTTGGTGAAAAGTGTCATGTATTTTCGGATCACAAAAGTCTCAAATATTTGATGACTCAAAGAGACTTAAATCTGCGACAAAGACGTTGGCTTGAGTTGTTGAAAGATTACGAGCTTGTCATTGATTACCACCCGGGAAAGGCTAATGTGGTTGCGGACGCCTTAAGCCGGAAGTCATTGGTTGCTTTACGAGCAATGAATGTGCATTTGTCTATTCTACCTGACAATGTGTTAGTTGCTGAATTAAAAGCCAAACCATTATTGATTCATCAAATTCGTGAAGCCCAGAAAGTTGATGATGATTGTTTGAGGTTCAGAAGTCGTTTGTGTGTTCCAAGGAGTTCGGAACTCATTTCGATGATTCTGAACGAAGCCCATTGTAGCCGAATGTCAAGTCACCCGGGGAGTACGAAAATGTACAACGATTTGAAACGTTGGTTTTGGTGGCATGGTATGAAACGAGACATCTCCGACCTTGTTTCGAGATGTTTAATATGTCAACAAGTGAAAGCGGAACATCAAGTGCCTTCAGGATTACTTCAGCCAATCATGATACCCGAGTGGAAATGGGATCGAGTCACAATGGACTTTGTGTCCGGACTGCCATTGTCAGCAAGTAAGAAGGATGCGATTTGGGTTGTTGTTGATAGACTGAGTAAGTCGGCTCACTTTATCCCCGTGCGTACGGATTTTTCATTGGATAGACTAGCTGAATTGTACGTTTCTCAGATTGTGAGATTACACGGGGTACCTATTTCTATCGTGTCGGATAGAGATCTGAGATTCACCTCCCGATTTTGGAAGAAATTGCAAGAAGCTTTGGGTACCAAGCTGCATTTTAGCACTTCTTTTCACCCCCAAACTGATGGTCAATCCGAGCGGATAATTCAGATACTTGAGGATATGTTGAGATGTTGCATCCTCGAGTTCAGTAGTTCATGGGAACGGTATTTACCTTTGATTGAATTCGCTTACAACAATAGTTTTCAATCAAGTATTAAGATGGCACCTTACGAGGCTTTGTACGGCCGTAAATGCCGTACACCATTGTTTTGGACCGAGCTCGGTGAAAGTAAAATTTTTGGAGTTGATTTGATTAAAGATGCCGAACAAAAAGTAAAGGTAATCCGGGAAAGTCTGAAGGTAGCCACAGATCGTCAGAAATCGTATGCGGATTTGAAACGAAAGGACATTGAATATCAGGTGGGAGATAAAGTGTTCCTTAAAGTTTCGCCTTGGAAAAAGATACTCAGATTTGGCCGTAAGGGCAAATTGAGTCCGAGGTTCATTGGGCCGTACGAAATATCCGAAAGAATTGGTCCAGTTGCATATAGGTTGCTTTTACCCCTGAACTTGAAAGGATCCACAACGTTTTTCATGTTTCGATGCTTCGACGTTATAGATCTGATCCTTCGCACGTAATAAGTCCCTCCGAGGTTGAAATTCAAGCCGATATGAGTTATGAAGAAGAACCGATTCGTATCCTGGCCCGTGAAGTGAAGGAGTTACGAAACAAAAGGGTTCCTTTAGTAAAAGTGTTATGGCTTAAGCATAGGATGGAAGAAGCTACTTGGGAACCCGAGAACTCTATGAAAGAACGATACCCAAACCTATTTACCGGTAAGATTTTCGGGGACGAAAATTTCTTAAGTGGGGGAGAGTTGTGACAGCCCTAAATTGACCCTAGTCGAAAAGTGGTTTCGGGACCACTAAACCGAGTCACAAAAATAATTAGATGTTATATTCTATGTTTATTTCATGTGAAAGTACATGTGTGAAAATTTCATGCTTTGATTTTGCCAATTGTGAGTGAAATTATGAAATATGACTCATGTGAAAATTTTTGCAAATGCTATGGGCTAATTTATAGTGGCCAAATAACTTATAGTATGAAATAGGTGGATTTGCATGTCAAATTTCCCACCTTAAAACATAGTGGCCGGCCATGATGGGCATGATAAGCATTTGTGCAAATTTTTTTATATTGGAATTATGGCATAAGTATGGCACAAATAAAAAAATGTTATTTTGTGTCATAAAATGTTAGTAATAAAATAAATAAAAGAGAGAATAAAAGAAAAGTAATGAAAAAAAAAGGATCATCATTCATGTTCTTGCTAGCCAAATCTAAAGAAAAAAAAATTTGTTCATCTTTTATCATCCTTGGCCGAAAATGCTAAGAAGAAGGGGGAAGGGGAAGTAAAACATTCGGCCACTCCTTCTAGTCTTGAATAAGGTATGTAATTCATGGTAGCTTTTGGAAATTGTTGAATGTATTAAGCTAGTTACTAAGTCCCTTAGTTAGCCCATGTTCAAATCTTGAATCTTGTTGGTAACATGAGCAATCGGCCATGAGAAAATGTTCAAGAAATGGTTGTTGTTCATGTTATTTGGATGAGAAACGAGTTAAAATGGTCTTGGTGTAGTTGCCGAATTTGAATTAGGAAGTTATTGAGTAATGTTTATACCTTAAGTGATAGAATAGAGTGAATGCTTGGAATGTGATATGTGTGAATTATATGTTAAATTAAGGTTTGCTAAGCTAGCTATTAAGGTGAAATGCAAATGTTAGTATTTGATTTGGTAATAATCTGCTTGGGGACAGCAGCAGTAAGGTGATTTTGGAAAATCGCCATAATTTGTAGGAGTTGAATTAGAAGCTGAGTAAATTATGTCATTAAAGCTTGAAGAGTCTATTTTCTTACAAAAGAAACTATAAAAACAAAAGAGTTACCGATCTTGAGATATTTGAAGTATTGTGGGGCTGAGTCAAAACGACTACTAGATTCCCTGTTCTGTTTTTAGAAAATCATTATAAATTGTACAAAAATGATTATAAGATAAAATTTATATGCTTAGACTCCTTAATGAGTCTAGTTACAAATGAAATCAAATAAAACACATTTTGAATTCTGTAAAATGAGAAATTTGATTCGTAGTGAAGAGTGGTCAGATTAGTCAAACAGTGAAACAGGGGAAATTTTAAGAAAAATCTGGTATTGATTGGCCAAGCCTAAAATTCTGAAAATTTTATGGATGGAAGATATACGAGTCTATATTCAGGGAAAATTAACGGCAAGTGATTTGAAGTTTTGTAGCTCCAGTTATAAATAATTTAGTGACTACTGCTCAGGAAAAATAGCTCGTAGTGAATATGTGATTTGTTGTAAACATTAATAAAAATTTGCTAATGAATTATTTATTGATTTTTATAAAGCTTACTATAATCTATGTGTGTGAAAGTCGAATCAATATATATATTATTCTGAAAGTAATACTTGAATAGTCGATTAATGACTATTTTAAAATTTGTTGAACTTAAGCTCAAGAGCAAAGGGGAACTAAATCCGATAAAGGGAAGGAAAAAGTAATTAAATAGCCATTGAAGTCGTTCGACAACATCCGAGGTAAGTCTTCGAGTAATGACCCCACTTGAATTATATTGAAATGATTAGTCATACTATGATGGATAGCCGAATGTGCATAGAGACTATGTTATAAAGCCAAATGAAATCATGCTCTTTGTGTGTGGCTATTGAGCCGAAAATTGGAAAGGTTTAATAAATGTTTTGTGTTTGAGCCTTAGTAACGAAAATAAGATATGGATGTGTTATGATTATTGATATATGTGTGCATGAGCATTTGTATATATATCCGGGCTAAGACCCGAAGGCATTTGTGCGAGTTGATATATCCGGGCTAAGACCCGCAGGCATTTGTGCGAGTTGATATATCCGGGCTAAGACCCGAAGGCATTTGTGCGAGTTGATATATCCGGGCTAAGACCCGAAGGCAATTGTGCAAGTTGATATATCCGGGCTAAGACCCGAAGGCATTCGTGCGAGTTGCTATGCCCGGGCTAAGACCCGAAGGCAATTATGCTTGTGGTAATATCCGGCTAAATTCCGAAGAAACTTGGGCATGAATGTGAGCGTTTTGTGCTGTAATAAATTCAATTAATACGCTCAACAAACCCAAACGATAAGGTATGTTTGCATGTGCTTCGGAAAAGTCGATTCGTTTTAAGTAGTATTCGTTCAATCAACTAACGAACTTTTGGGCTTTTATATGGGTTGATACCTTGTGTGTGTATATATGTTGACGAATTGTGAAGTAAGCATGATTATGAGAATGTGTATTAATAAAGTGATTCATTTAGTTATGTGAATGTAATACTTTAGTCAAAGCCGAATTCATTACTTGAAACTTACTAAGCTTTAAAATGCTTATCCCGTTGCTTTGGCTCTCTGTTTTATAGATTTTGTTCATTAGCTATCGGACTCGGGATCTTGAAGTCAAAGTCGCCCACACTATCAAAGCCCCCCCTTTTGGTACAATTTTGGTTGAACTTCGAAATGGCATGTATAGGACTACCCGTTTGTTGTGGGTCGTGGACCCTTTGGACTTGTATAAATTTTGGATAGCCATGCGAAAATGGCTTATATGTGTTTGAGTATATTGTTATAATCATTTGGTGTGGATATGCTTGACAAGGATTGGCCATGGGGATGGGTAATCACTTTCATAAATTGTGCTTTTTATGCAAAAAGGGCTAGTTGAATCATGGAAACCATGAAATAGGTAAAGTCTACCTTAAAGGCAGATGCTGACAGCAGCAGTGATGTAGATTTGGAAAATCACTAAAAATAGTAGGAAGGGAATTAAATAATGAATAAATTATGTAAACAAACCTTGATGAATCTACTTTCATAGGAAAGTAACGAAACAATCATACGGACAGTATGTTAAGAGATATTCAGGTTCTCGTGAGACAGGGCCAGAACGGTTTCTGGATTCCCTGTTCCGACTTTAGAAATTCATTATAAATTAACCAGAGATAATTAGGAGTCATACCATATATGGATAGATTCCTCTCTGAGTCTAGTTTCTATAGAAACAAACGACATCAGTATTGAAGCCCTGTACAGGGAGATATCCAAGTCGTAATGCGCAAAGGTCAGAGTAGTCGATCCCTGTAACATGGGAGACTTTGACTAATAAACTGTACTAATTGGCCCGACCAAAAATTCTAGAAAAAAATATGTAGATGGACATATGAGTCTAATTTGAGGGAAAATTTACCGAACTAGATTCCGAGTTGTGAAACTCAAGATATGATTTTTTTTAAAGCGACTAGTACGCAGATTGGCAGTGTCTGGGAAATTTTTTTATAAGGGGCTTAAAGTCTGTTAACACCTCGTGTTCGACTCCGGTGTCGGTCTCGGGTTCGGGGTGTTACATATATGTTCTGGTGGCCTAGCCACAATATCTGTATCTGGTGACTTCGTCACAATATCTGGCAGCCTCGCTGCAAATTTCTGTGGTGTGTAGCTGTTGGGTGGGTCGAGTAATCTCCCCATATGGTGTAAGGTTGGTACGGGGGTGTATACAGCTGGATTGGGTTGGGATTGCATTCACATTCTGATTTTGATTCTGTTACCTGATACTGATTCTGATTCTGATTCTGTCACCTGATTCTGATTCTGATTCTGATTCTAGTTCTGATAATGTTTCTTATTCTGTAATGGGTTAAAACCCATCTGGTACTGTCTGTTATAATGGGCTAAGGCCTAATTGATACTGAAACTGTAAGTAGGGCTGGGGCCAGACTTTTAATTCTTTTATATGGCTGACTGTTCCTTTTATATAGTAGGGGATTTTACACTGAGTTTTCGTAAACTCACCCCGTTTATTAACCTTTCAGTTAATTTCCAGCCTTAGATGAATCGGAGCTGCGAGGGGCTCAGAGGAAGCCACACACACTGTTTATTTTATAGTTTTGATTATTACTTTTAAATGTTTTATATGGGTTGTAGTAAAGCCATTGTAATTTTTTGGATTTCAAATTTGAAATTTTACTTATTGTTCTTATAATTGCTAGTATTAGAACACGGTTTTTCAAAGCAACTACTGTTGTTCAAAACATCACGTATCCGCAATTGTTTTTAAATCAAGCTTCCGCAACTGCCAAGATTTTTACAAAGTTGTTAAGAATGTTATTCAGTTGAGGTTTCTAACAAGGTTTAAAGAGGGTATAAGTTTTTAATTATTAAGAAGGGTTTTTAATGGAAACATGGTTTTCGAAAAACACTTCAATGTGACATGCCAGATTCGAGCCAAACTTCCAGGCCGGGTTTGGGGTGTTACATCAGAGTTTGTGTTGAGATGCTTAGTTTGTCAACAAGTCAAAGCCGAACATCAAGTGCCTTTGGGACTATTACAGCCTATGATGGTACAAGAGTGGTAAGGGGATAAAGTTACAATGGATTTCGTATTAGGATTACCCCTATCTCCGAAAAAGAAAGATGATATCTGGGTTGTTGTTGATAGACTGATGAAATCAGCACATTTTATTCTGGTACATACAGACTTTTCACTCAATAGATTAGCTGAATTGTACATATCTGAGGTTGTTAGATTGCACAGGGTGACAGTTTCTATTATTTTGAATAGAGATCCGAGGTTTATGTCATGATTTTGGAAGAAATTGCAAGAAGCTTTGGGTATACGATTACACTTTAGTACTGTATTTCATCTGCAAACTAAAGGTCAGTCTGAGAGAGTAATTCATATTCTCGAAGATATGCTTCGTTGTTGTATTCTAGACCTTGAAAGCAATTGGGAAAAATATTTACCTTTGGTTGAATTCGCGTATAACAACAATTTTCAATCAAGTATAAAGATGGCATCGTATGAAGATTGTATGGTCGCAAATGTTGAACTCCATTGTATTAGATAGAATTTAGTGAGAAAAAGATTCACGGGGTTGATTTGATTAAAGAGACCAAAGATAAAGTAAAAAATAATTCGCGACAGTTTGAAAGCAGCTCTAGATCGTCAAAAATCGTATGCGGATTTGAAACGTAAAGATATTGAATTTCAAATTGGCGACAGTGTATTTTTGAAAGTATCTTCGTGGAAGAAGATTCTTCATTTTGGTCGCATAGGAAAATTAACTCTGCGATTTATCGGACCGTATGAGATTATTCAGATAATATGGCCAGTGGCATATCGACTAGCTTTACCTCAGAATTAGAAAATATCCATAACGTGTTTCATGTGTCGATGTTACACTAATATAGATCGGATCTGTCACACGTAATTTATCTAACAGAGATTGAAATTCAACCTGATATGACGTATACAAATAATCGATCAGAATTCTGGCTCAAGAGATTAAAGAGTTGAGAAATAATAGCATAGCTTTAGTGAAGGTTCTATGGAAACGTCATGGTATCGAAGAAGCTATGTGGGAACCTGAGGAAGCTATGAGAAAATAGCACCCTAACCTTTCTGGTAAGATTTTTGGTGACGAAAATTCCTAAGGGCGGAGAGTTGTAACAATCCGTTTTTAGTCAAATCAGAATAGTAGTTTTAGAACCAGAAAACCAAGGTCAAAATAATTATTTTATTATTAAATTGAGTTCTACAACATGATACTATGATTGTGTAAAAATTTTGTTAAGAAATTTTATCGTTTAAATGCTCAATTTGATAAAAAGGACTAAATTACGTAAAGTGTAAAACTAGTGTTCTATTAGCTAAAGGTGTCTAATAGCTATATAACTTTAATGTAGAGGTCCTTATGTGGTAATTAGCCCATTTATAAAGTTAATGGACATTCTTGGACATGTATTAACTAATTTTAATGTTTTATAACCAAGATTAAAATAGTAAATTATTAAATAATTTAGTAAAAATAATAGAAACATAGTATCATCTTCCCAAATAAGCTTCCACCACTGAAATTAAGAATTAAAAACACCATTAAAAGAGCTTTAAGGTTCGACCAACTACCTTTTGTGCATGTAAGTTCATTTTTGTCCTATTTTTAATGATTTCTATGTTTTCTGAGTAGTTGTAACTTAATCTAGCTAGCCCAAGGACTAATTTGCAAAAATTTTAAAGGTTTAGGGTTTTTCTATTGATGAATGTACATGTATTTTGATGTTTGATGATAGAAAATGTATGGTTGTTATTAGATAAACAATATTTGTAAAGTGATTTTTGGTAAAATTTCCAATTAGGGATTAAATAGTGAAATGTGTAAATTTTGTGGTGGAAATGTGAAATAAATGAAAAATATGAGCTGCTATGACAATGATGGAAATTCGGCTAGCATGGGTAGGAACCTAATTGCATGAATTTGTATTTTTATGAGCTAAGGACTAAATTGTAAAAATATTGAAATATTAGGGGAAAAAGAGTCAAGTTTCCATAATATGCATTTTGGGTTAAATTAAATAGAATGATAATTAAATTAGTTAAATTTGATTACAAATAGATCAAGAAAAGCGAAGTCCGGATCTAGATCGGGGAAAGAATAAAGTATTGGATTGGTCGATCCATTTCGTCGTTTTTACGATCGAGGTAAACCCGTATGTAAATAAGCATTATTATAATTGTGTTTTAAATGCTTTAATATTGAATTAATTGTGAATACAACCTTATGTATATGTTCGACGAAGATTCAACAATGTAAAACCCCGGTTGAACCTTAGGAATAGATTAGGATACGAATAACATGTAATTAGGGGTTATGTGATTTGAGTGCTGGTCCGTACGTCCTACTGATGGTTGAGTTATTCGGCATGTGTTACAGATTCTCGTCAGCTTGTGTGAGCAGCACCATGTAGCTACATCTTGACCGTCAGCTTATGTGAGCAGACTCGTTGATAGCTCAAAAGTGAGTATTATATGAGATTGAGATAGCTTCAGCTATGTATTGGCACTTAGGGTGCGAGATTCCTAAGTATCCAATATTATTCCAAATGGTTCAACGGGTAAATCAAGGATATAAATGAGTATGAGATTGATACGAGTTGGTACAGATATGTACATGAACCATACAAGCATTGAACTGAAGAAACTTGTGAACGAATATGTGATAGGTTTGTGGATCAATATGAGTTATAGTATGATTTGTTTAATTGCTTAAATTGTGTATATATGGTAAGTTAATTTTATTACTATACGAATTTACTAAGCTTTATAGCTTACTCTATTTGCTTTTATGTGCTTTATAGTGATTATCGAAGCTTCCTCAGATTTGGGAATTGTAACAACCCGATTTCAGGCCTAGTCAGAACAGTGGTCTCGGGACCACAAATCCAAAGATAGAAAAATTATTTTTATTATTTTTATGAGGTTATAGTATGATATTATTAGTGCATGAAAAATTTGGTGGGTTAATTTCAATGTTTTCAAGCTCGATTGCTAAAAATGACTAAATCGCATAAAAGGCAAAAGTTACATTTTAGTAACCAAATGTGTTAAATAGCTAGAGAATCAAAATTGGGGGATTTTAAAGGGAAATTACACCCTTTTAATAGTGTTGGCCGGCCATGTGATGAATTTTAAACAAATAGTCAAAGTATTAGGTGGATGATGTCATGATTTGGTGATAAAACAATGCCTAAAAGCCTAGATATCATTTCCTTCTTCTTCATCTTCTTTCTCCACCAAAAATATCAGAAAAAATGGAGTTTTGAAAGCTGAAAACTTATAGGAACTTATTCCTCTCATAATGTAAGTGATCTTGATGATTTTCTTGATGATTTTTACATTTTTAGTATGCTTGTTTCATGGGCTTTCAAATGAGGGGTCTATTTTGCGTAATGATTGAAAGTTTAGGGTGTTGCCATGAAATGATTTGTGATGTTTGTTGAGTTTTTATGGAAGAATATGAGTCCTAGTTGTGTTATAAACAACTTTTGTGAAAGGTGGTAGCATGAAAACACCTAAAAAGACTATTTTGCATAAGTTGCAAAATGGGTGGTTAGCGTGTAAAATAATGAGAATTTGGAATTGCTATAGTAGCAAAAAGAGTTTAGCTAGGCTTGAAATACGAAGAAATATGATAAAAATTAATTTTCGAACATAGGGGTAAAATGGTCATTTTACCAAGGCCTAGGGGCAAAATAGTCATTTTACCAAAGTTGTGAAATTATGAATGCCTAATTGTGTTTAGTGACTAAATGGATGCATAATGTTATATAGATCAAGATTTTCCAAAACCGAGCCTAGACCGAGGTAAAGCCAAGCAATCTGATTAAGCTGTGTAGTCAAGCACTTTTTGTAATCCGAGGTAAGTTTATGTAAATAGTATAACTACATTGTTAATACTAGTATCCATATTGTCATTAAATTGATATTGTACGAGTTGTTAAGTTATAAATTGTGACAGCCTTAAAGTGACCCTAGTCGGAAAGCGGTTTCGGGACCACTAAACCGAGTCATAAAAATAATTAACCGTCATAGTTGATGCTTATTATATGTATATATGTATGTGTAAAAATTTCAGTTTGAATTTTTTTAATTGTAAGTGAATTTTATTAAATAGGACTTATGTGAGAAAATTTAGAAATGTGTCAGGCAAATGCAAAGTGGCCTATTAATGCATGTTATGAAAATGAGGGGTTTGCATGTCAAATTGCCCAAAATTAAAGCTAGTGGCCGGCCATGCTATGGGTGGAAACATGTTGTAAACATGTTGTGTTAGTGTGTTATGTTAGAAAGAATAAAAAAAAGGGGTTAGTATTAAAGTAATGCAAAGGGAAGGGTGGTGAAAACAAAGTTGTCTCATCCATGTTTCCCCCCCCCCCCATTGCCGTGAATTGAAGAAAGAAAACAAAAAAAAAAGTGTTCATTCATGAACATCTTTGGCCGAATAGAAGAAAGAAAGGAAGGGAAAGAGCTTGGAGAAAATCGGCTATGGTGGTTCACTAGATTAAGGTATGTTTAATGTTGCTTTGAAAGTTCATACATCCCTTGGATGATTAGTCTAAATTCTAACTATCTCATGGATGGATTTGGGGTTATTAGAGAGTTAGTACTCGACTAAGAGGCTTCAAAAGTTTTAGTTGAAGCCTTGATACTATTAGCATGTTAGCTATATGGATGTGTTATGATGCTTGAGGTGTTAGATAAATTTGAACTCATCACCAAGTTCTTTAAGCAACCCAAGTTAAAAGTTTCGTATTGAGGTATCTTGAGCATTCGGCCATGGTAGGAAGTAGAAGAGAAATATGGTTGTTGTTAGATGAAGTAGAGTCCAACAAATGAGCACATATGTGCATTAGTTGCTAGATGGAGAAGAATCGGCTAGCAAGTTGTGTGCTAAGGCCGAATATAAGTTTGAACATTATTGAGTAATGTATGTGTTTTGGAATTGAGGGAATGGAGAGTATGCTTAAATTGTGTTATGAACAATTATATGTTAAATCAAGGTTTGCTAAGCTAGCTATTAAGGTGAAGTGCAAATGTTAGTATTTGATTTCTAGTGAATATATGTGTATTAGCCGAGTTTTGAACTTGAAACAAAATGGTATTTAGTCAATGCAAGTGACCATATTTGTAGAATGTATTAAGTACACAATCGGCCTCAACATAGACATGCATATTCGGCCACATGAATGAGTACATAGGTTGATGTGTATGTTCGGCCATAGGTAAGCATACTGATGGCTTTATCTTGACTTAGAAAATTCGGCTAAGGAGAATATTGGCTAATATGTTGAGTTGATTCATGATTTCATATGTATGTGACTTTAATGTCTAATGTATATATATGGGCTAAGTACCTTGAGTTCCTCTTTTCGATACTCAAATGATTAAATCAATTTATTTGTTAAATTAAGCTCAAGAGCAAAGGGGAACTAAATCCGATAAAGGGAAGGAAAAAGTGGTCGAATAGCCATCGAAATTGTTCGACAACATCCGAGGTAAGTTTTCGAGTAACGAGACTTAGTTTATGATTTGATTAAGTCATGACGTATGAGCATAACAAATATACGGTGATATGATGATTCTACTTGAATTATATGTTGAGTTAATTAGTCTATACGTATGACGGGTGGCCGTATGTGCATAGAGATCGTGTCATAAAGCAAACTAAACCATGCTGTTTGTATGTGGCTAGTGAGCCGAAAATGGGATTGCTCAATACGTGACTTGTGTTTGAACTCTAATTATGAAAATGAAATATAGATGTGTCATGATTTATTGATATGTGCATGAATATTTGGATGATAACCGGGCTAAGTCCCGAAGGCATTTGTGCGAGTTACTATATCCGGGCTAAGTCCCGAAGGCATTTGTGCGAGTTACTATATCCGGGCTAAGTCCCGAAGGCATTGGTGCGAGTTACTATATCCAGGCTAAGTCCCGAAGGCATTGGTGCGAGTTACTATATCCGGGCTATGTCCCGAAGGCAATCGAGCGAGTAGCTATATCCGGTTAAATCCCGAAGGTACTTGGCTTGGGAATGAGCGACCTTGCTGTAATAATTTCAATTAATACGCTCGTAAAATCCCAGCGATGAGGTATGTTTCGTATATGCATTGAATTAGTTGATCCCTTACAAATAGTATTCGCTCAGTCGATAAATGAGCTACCGGCCTTTGGCTAAGTTGATCTTTTGTGTATGAATATAAGGGTTGGTAATGTGAAGTAAGTATGATATTGAGAATTTGTGCATATGAAATTATCCGTTTAGCCATATGAATGCTACACTTTAGTTGTGTCTAATTTCATGGCTCAAAACTTACTAAGCATTAAATGCTTACTCCGTTTCTTTGAATCTCTGTTTTATAGATTTTGGTTCGTCAGCTATCGGACTCGGGATTTTCGAAGTCGAAGTCGTCCACACTATCAAAGCCCCTTTTGGTACACTTTTGGTTGAACTTTGAAATGGCATGTATAGGACTACCCTTTTGTTGTTGGTCATGTACCCTTTGGTTTTGTATAAATTTGGATAGCCATGCGAAAATGGCTTATATACACTTTGAGCATAGTATTATAATCATTTTGTATGTTGTTCATTAAGAGGCATGGAAATGTTTGGAAATGATTAGCCATTGGAATGGTTAATCACAATCATATTTTGTGCTATATATGCTAAAGGGTTAGTTAAATAATGGAAACTATGTAATAGGTAAAGTCTACCCTAAAGGCAGATGCTGACAGCAGCAGTGGTGAGAATTTGAAAAATCACTAAAAATAGTACGAATGGAGTTAAATAGTGAATAAATTATGTAATCGAACCTTGATAAATCTAATTTCATATGGAAGAAACGAAACGGTCATATGAGTCGGATTTTAAGAGATATTTAAGTTTTCGTGGAACAGGGCCAGAGCGATTTCTGGATTCCCTGTTCCGACTTTGGAAATTCATTATAAATTAACCAGAGATAATTAGAAGTCATGTCATATATTTATAGATTCTTTTTCGAGTCTAATTTCTATAGAAACAAACAGCATCAGTATTGAAGCCCTGTACAGGGAGATATCCAAGTCGTAATGCATGAAGGTCAGAGTAGTCGAACCCTAAAATAGGGGATACTTTAACTAATAAACTGTACCAATTGGCTCGACTAAAAATTCTAGAAAAAAATTTATATATGGACATATGAGTCTAGTTTCAGGAAAAATTTACGGAACTGGTTTTCGAGTTTTGGAACTCGAGATATGATTTTTAAGGTGACAGTGACCCAGTTAGCCAGCTCGTCTGGAAATTTAAAATGGACTGTGCAAATAAGTGAACTAAGTCTGTTAACCCCTCGTGTCCGACTCCGGCAACGGTCTCGGGTACGGGGCGTTACATAAATTGAGAATGCCTTGCAATATTTGAGAGAGTAGAAATATCCCGTTGAACCTTAGGATATGAATTGGATATTCGTGCCAAGACATTGGGTGATTTGTGAGCCAGTGTAAGACCATGTCTGAGACATGGCATCGGCATCCAGACGAGGGCTAGTGTAAGACATGTCTGGGACATGCATTGGCCTCGACAAAGATAGCCAGTGTAAGACGTGTCTGGGACACGCATCGGCTAAGAGTTGTACTAGTGTAAGACATGTCTGGGACATGTATCAGCACACATATATGAGAGCTAGTATAAGACCATGTCCGGGACATGGCATCGGCAATTTATTCCATGTTGAAGGTTCATACAATATCCAGTAATATCCTTAACGGTTCAATAGTGAAAGTTTTAGTTCAATTTTGATAAAGAAAGGATGATCATGTTACGAGTGTTATAGCTACCTATACGATAAGCATGAGTAACGAGCTTAATTTAGAAAATGAGACTCGAGTAGATGATAATGAGTAAGTTAAGTTATGTTTACCTTTGAGCTATAAGCATGATGGCAAATGGTGAGATTGTTGTTGTATATTTATTTATATGCAACTTACTAAGCTTTATGCTTACTTTCTTTCCTTTCCCTTTTCTTTCAGTAATGCCAAATTGTTCAAGGATCCCTTGAAGTTAGAGATACCGATCACACTATCAACTGCAGCATTCGGTATAGTTTGATTTATATTTTTAAAGGTGGCATGTATAGGGCTAGACTAGTAAGTTGTATTATTGAGAAATTGTTCATGTATTTTGGCTTAAGATATAAGCCCTCCATTTTGTATTAAGCCTAGATGATGGCTATTATTCATTTTGGTAATACATGTGATGTTCCTTCTTGAATGAATTGATGTCTTTTGGGATGGAATTAGCATATTGAAATGATATTGTGTAAGTTGTGCAAAATGAGTGATAAAATGGCTTGAAAGATAGCCTAGTTTGTCCACACAGGCGTGTGCCCATGCCATGTCATAACATCAGTATGCATGCTAGTGGTACACGGGCAAAAGACACGGCCGTGTGTCTCGGCCGTGTGAAGGACACGATTATAGGGCACGGATGTGTGCTTGGGCCGTGTGGTTTTGGCAGAATGTCTAAGTTTTCAGACACGGGTTCGAGACATGAGCGTGTCCCTGTCACACAGTCGTGTGTTCTATATCCACACGGGCGTGTGAGGTCTTTATGTATGAAATTTTTTAAGTTTTTTATGAGTTCTCGGTTGGGTTCCGAACTACCCCGGATGTATGTTTTAGGTCTCATAAGTCTGTATATGAGACAAATTGCTTGTGAAAAGAGAAGTTTTTAAATTGTTTGAAATTTCACGGCCCAGTTTTATACAGTTGGTCGAGTTTGAGTCAGGTAGCATCATGAACCCTATCCTAGCATTGGATACGGGCGAGGGGTGTTACAGGAATTGTAGGAGATCTCATCACACTATTGAGCTATCATTTTGGTACTTTTGAACTTATGTATTTGGTTATATGGCATGTATAGAAATTATGGTCATTTTGGTATATATGTTAGTAATGGATTTAGCCATTTAATTTGGCTTGTAAATGATGAATAGTTGGTTATGTGTATTGCCATGTGACTTGACTTATCTTAGTATAGTTAGTGGTGTATATATATATGTGCAAAAGGCCTTTTGATATGTTGTGTATAATTTTCATTTATATGCTTGTTGTGAATTGATATTTGGAGTATCAATTGGTTGAATTTAAGATTGGTATGCTTGTGGTTTTAGGTAAAGTGATGCATAGTTGAAAGTGACCATATTGATGATTTGAGAATGCGAATTTTGGTATGAAATTAAATGGCTTATTGTGATACTTGTGTATTTTATGATTAATGGTATGGATTTGGCATGAATTAGGCTTGATTGAGATTGGCTGAAATGCCTATTTATGCAATGTTAAATGCCATTTGGTTTATGTAGGTGATTGAAAGTTTGGGTGAGAAAATGGCTTAGCAACTAGCCTATTTTTGTCCACACGGGCAGAGACACGAGCGTGTGTCTCAACCATGTGTGACACACGATCAGGTGACACGGTTGTGTGTCCCCTAGTGTTTAATTAGAAATCAAGTCAATATGCTCCACACGACCCAGCACATAGGCGTGTGATTCCGAAAACCCACCTAGTATTTGCTTGGCTCTCGTTACCACAAAATATCTTTGCTATACCAAAATCTGAAATTTTTGAATTTAGTTCATCATCTAATAAAATATTACTTCCTTTTAGATCTCTATGAACAATTCGCAATCTTGAGTCCCTATGAAGATAGAGAAGTCCTCGACTAATTCCTTCTATAATATTGAGACATTTTTTCAAATCAAGAAGTTTTTGTTTTTCTGCATCTAAATATATTTTTAAAAAAATTCAAATATGTTTGGGACGGCCTAGCACACGGCCTAGCATAAGGCCGTGAGTGGCCATTTCGAAGGGTACACGGGCTAGTCACACAGGCTTGTGTGTTGGCCATGTGACCCAAGTCAGAGAGTTACATGGGGTCAGACATGGGCTGGGACACATCCATGTGATCCCATTTTGAATGTCCATACGGCCTATGACATGGGCGTGTCTTTGGTCATGCGAGACACAAGGCTGAGCCACATGGGCGTGTGTCCACTGTATTTTGTAAAATTTCTAAGTATTCCAAAAATTTCTTGAGTTATTGGTTTAGTCCCGAACCACTTCTAATGCATGATTTGAGCTTAGTAGGCTCATATTAGGGACAATATGATTGATTATGAATGACTTGTATTTAGAAATGGAAAATGTATGTGAAATGTATGTTTGTTTGTGAAATAAGTTCGGTAATGCTCCGTAACCCTATTTTGGCGACGGAAATGGGTTAGGGGTGTTACATATAGCTTCTTGGCTTGCTCACAGTTTTGAAAAATTTGATCAACCGTTGCTACTGGTGAGGATCCAACAAGATAGGGAATGTGCAGTGGGGGGTCTGACCATATAGCGCTTCATAGGGAGTAGTTTGAATAGCCGAGTGATAGGTAGTGTTGTACCACCATTCTGCTAGTAGTAACCACAATAACAATTCCTTAGGGCATTCACCTATCATATAATGCAAATATCCTTCCAAAACAACGGTTCAAAACTTCTATCTACCTATCTATTTGAGGATGGTAAGCAATTGATAAATGCAGCCTAGTCCCCATTTGTTTGAACAGTTCTTGCCAAAAATTACTGAAAAAAATTATGTCACCATCTGACACTATGGACTCTAGGGCTTCATGCAATTTATAAATATGCCTCATATAATCCCGAGTAACAGTCAGTGCTATGAATGGGTTAGTAAAGGCCAAAAAGTGCACGTATTTGGTTAACCAATCCACCACTGTAAGGATCACATTTTTGCTTTAATATTTTGGAAGACCTTCTACAAAATCCATACTAATGGCCTCCCATGCTCAATTCAATATAAGGAGGGGTTGTAAAAGCCCTAAAGAAGCAGACAAATCAGCCTTACACTTTTAACAAGTAAGGCATTCCTTAGTCCACATCTTCACATCCCTAGACAAGCTCTTTCAGTAGACTAATCCTGATAATCGATGCCTCATAACATGTACACCCAAATGACCTCCCATAAGGCCACTGTGAAAGTACTCAAACAACTCTTTTCTAAGATCAAGATCATTACCTGCTATTGCCTTCCCTTTCCTTCTAAGCATTTTTCCATCCCACGAGTATTTGGGATGGGAATGGGATTGAGGATCCCGTTGAAGTTCTTGACATATTTTTGCAAGTGTGGATTAGTGAGACATGGTTCCTCAATTCGAGTCCACACGTCTAACCATGATATGCTGCTGATGCATTGCAAAAAATGCCCTTCATGAACCATTTGAGACAAGGCATCATCCACCTTGTTTTGGCTACCTTTCTTGTAGGATATATATTAATCGTACCCGAGCATTTTCACTATCCATTTTTGTTGAAACGGCGTGATTGGTTGTTTGTCAACCAAAAATTTCAAGCTGTCATACTCTGTTCTGATCTAGAACCTCCTACCAACCAAATAAGCGTGCCATTTTCTTACTGCCAACAGAACACCTAGCATCTCGTTATCATAAATGGAAAGTACTTGATGTTTTATCCCCAACCCTTTCCTAAAAAATGCTACAAGCCTCCCTTTTTGTTGCAAAATTGCCCCTCCACCTTGCCCATAAACTAGAAGTGTTCATAAGTCGGGCCGGGCCGGGTTCGGGCAGGGTTCAACTAAAAAATCATGCCCATTTATTGTGCTCGAACCGGGCCAGGCGGGCCCAAAAAACGAGCTTAAAATTTTGTCCAAACCCGACTCGAATAAAAATACTAAAACCTGGGCCAAGCCCAGTCCTCCCGTATTAATTTTATATTATTTTTAAATATATATATAATATATTAAAAACACTAAAAACATCAAAATAAATATTTTTCAATAAATTAAAAATAAATTTTAAAAAATGTGTAGACTTAAATAACACTAAGATAGATGCAACTTAACAAGCAAATGCCTCTAAAATAATAAAAATAATAACAAATGCCTTTAAAATAATAACAAAATTAACAATAAAATAAGTTTTATACAATATTCAAACAATAACAACAAAATAGTATTAACATAATAGTAAAATGGTAGCAAAATAGGGAGAAAACAACAAGAAAATAACATTCAAAAACAAAAAAATTACAGATTTTTTTCCTTTAGTGAATTCGAGCCAGGCCGAGTCCGGCCCGGGCTAAAATACCTTACCCGAGGCTCGGCCCGTTTTTTAAACAAGCTTTATTTTTTATCCAAGCCCATTTTCTGGCCTATATTTTTTCCCAAACCCTCCTACATTTAAGGCAGGCCTTCGGGCTGGGAAAAGTAACCCGGCCCATGAACACCTCTACCATAAACGTCTATATCAACATAAAATTCTTATTTGAAATTTGGAAGCAAGAGGACCGGTGCTTTACAAACTGCTTATTTGAACATCTCAAAAGCATTGGTAACTATAGTCCAATTCCAGGGAACATCCTTCTTGAGTAAATCTGCAAGTGGACGAGCTAAAATTTCATAATGTTTGATAAATCATCAATAGTAGCCTAACAACCCAAGGAACCCCATCAACTCCCTTATCGACTTAGGAGTAAGCCAATCAGGAACTCTTTCTACCTTAGTTGCGTCCATAGTAACTGATCCCCTAGAAATTACATACCCAAGCTATTCGATCTGGTGGGTACCAAATGTGCACTTACTCTACTTTGCAAAGAATTGATTATCCCTTAAGAGTTGTAACACCTCCTTCAGGTGGGAATATAATAAAATATCGTCAAAGAACACGAGTACTGACTTCCTCAACAACTTCTTAACACTGAGTTCATCAATGACTGAAAGCTTGAGGGAGCATTGGTTAAGCCAATGGGCATATCCAAAAATTTGTAATATCCCAAATTAGAGCCTAAAGGAAACAGTGGTTTTGAAACCACAAATTTGAGGTAGAAATATTTATATCGATAAAGTTTTAAGGTCTACTATGCGACTAAATAATTGTGTGAAAATATCGATGAAAAATTTTACCAATATGGTGTTTAATTGAATCATTAGAACTAAATTGCAATAAGTGAAAAATATATGCTCTAGTTGATTTAGGGACTTAAATGTGATGGGATTTGAAATTTAAAGTCCTTATTTAGCAAATAGACTATTATGTCATTATGGACAAAAATGGATATAGGAGGGATAATATATCAAAGTTTTAATGGAGGGGCATTTTGGTCCATTGGTATTTAAAAGAATTAAAAGGGAAAATTAGTCAAAAATTGAGTCCATCTTCTCCATCCTTGGCCAAATTTCATTAGGAGCCATAGCTAAGGTTTCTTTCATCTTTTAAGCTCAAAGTAAGTGCATCCTAGCCCCGTTTTTAATGTTCTTTGTATTTTTAAAATCCTCGTAGCTCGATTTAGCTATTTATACCCTTAATTTGAGCTAGGTTTCATGTCCAAAAATATACCCATCAATGGTATGTTTGTGTTTTGATGTCTAATGGAAGAATATGAAGGTTTGATGTGTGATAAACAACTTTTACTAGGTGGTTTTTAGTGAAATTGATTAAAATGACCTAATTGTAAAAGTTGTAAAAACTGTGTAAATGTGTGAATAAATGAAAATTCTGGGATGGCATAATAGAATAAATTATTCAACTAGGCTTGGGTAATGAGAATATGGGATACTTTTCATTTTACGAGCCTAGGGGCAATTTCGTAATTTTATGAAAATTTAGGGGCAAAATTATAATTTTCCCATATCGTGATTTTTGGATTGAATTGAATAGTGCGTGTATTAAATGAGCTAAATGTGCTATTATAGATCAAGAGGGATGAGGGATAGACCTTGACCAAGGAAAATGCAAGGTTGTGGACTAAACATCAAATTATCATATTTTGCACCGAGGTAAGTTGTGTGTAAGTAATTTAACAATTTCGTTATCATGCATTTAATAATTGATGTTCTATGATGAATGTATGAATGCTCTAATGAAATTGGCTTGTGGCGATTTATTGAAAGTTTGGTGATAGCTTCATATCTCGGAAGTCCCGAATGACCCCAAGGAATGCTTAGGATTCGGATATCATGACACCACGGGTAACGAGAGCCAGTGTAAGACCATGTCTGGGACATAGCATCGGCGTTGATACATGTGCCAGTGTAAGACCATATTTGGGATATGGCATCAGCATCGGCATCGGTATGTGATTTCATGTAAGACCATATCTAGGATATGGCGTTGATATGAGATTTCGTGTAAGACCATGTCTGGGACATGGCATCGATGTGAGGCCCCGTATAAGACCATGTCTAGGACATGGCATCGACATCGACATGAGACTTCGTATAAGACCATATTTGGGATATAGCATCGGTATATGTACCCATGTAAAACCGTATCGGGGACATGGCTTTGGCATTTTATGTGGTGTGTGATAATTTCGAACGTCCTTTAGTATTTCGGGTAATTCAACCGACCATTCAAGATTTTGATTAAGAATGTGGGGTAGAATGAGTAATAATGTATGGTACAGGTATGTACGTAAACCTCATGAGTTTTGGACTCGATTCATGTTGGGAAATTTGGTATGGTTATGAAAGAGTAAGATAAACATGATGTTCAAAGGCATTTATTATTAATTCTCAATGTGTACAATATGTGTAATATGATAATATGTTTGTAATTGATAGCATGTTTAATCCATGAATTTCATGACTTATGTTGTTTATTATTTGCACACGACTTACTAAGCTATATGCTTACCCCTCTCTCTTTTCCTCTTTCTTATAGCATCGCCAAGCTAGCTCGAGGATCATGGACGTCGGAGTTCGAGTCACACTATCAACAAATCTTTTGGGGTATAATTAGTTTACTACATTTAAGTATGGCATGTATAGGGGACTTAGCATTTTGTTATATGTGTCATATTTGTTAGCCAATATGATGGTTCCTTTTGGTATATTATTCCATTTTGTATATGGCTATGAAACATGGCTCATTTTAATTATTGGGTTAAAATCCCTAAATATTGATACATGCATGGGACGTGTTATTATTCGTGTGGTGTGTGCTAAATTGGTTGCAAACAATGAATGATAAAAGGTGTAATCCATGCTTAATGGATAAATGATACCAATTAGCATAGTCATAATATGAACAAAGGTAAAGAAATGAAATGACTGAACTTGTCTAGTGGGGAGCTTTAAACATGTATACTTTGATATGTGAATGTCATGCATGACGTAAAGTTTTCAAGGTCTAAGTAACCCAACCATTGCCTAATTTATCACCATTGGCATGTGAGTGTGTTTGTGTTGTTGTGAGTGACAAGAGGGCTTGGAAATTAGCCTCAAAATTTGTCCACACAGGTAGACACACAGGCGTGTGTCTGGACCGTATGTGACACACGGTCAGCCCCATGGGCGTGTAGTCTGGCTGTGTGTCCCCTGCACCCTAATTTTACAAGTCAGTATGCATGGTAGTAAACATATAGGCAGAGACACAACCGTGTGTCTCAGCCATGTGGAAGACACGGCCTTAGGACATGGGCGTGTGACTTAAACATGTGACCCTTAATTGTTGCTGACGTCATAAATAAAGAGTTACAAGGCCTGGGGGCACGGGCGTGTCCTTGTGTCCACACAAGTGTGTGACCCTATTTTATAAAAGTTTTTCTAAAGTTCACGGTTTAGTCCCAAACTACTTTCGATGTATGTTTTGGGCCTCGTAAGGCCATGTAAGGGACGATATGCATGTTCTTAAATAAATTTTAATTTGAACGAAATTTTATGGCCCGGTTTCACATAGTAGTGTATGTTCAAGTCTGGTAATGTCTCGTATTCTGTCCCGGCGTTGGACGTAAAGGGTGTTACAAAATTCATAATGCCCTTCATGTGTACGAAAAGTTGTCTTAGAAATGTCTGGATCATGCATTTGGATCTGATGATATCCTAATCGTAGGTCCAACTTAGAGAAAACCAGAGCTTGTCCAAGCATCAAGTAACTCCTCTATAACAGGTAGAGAAAAATGATCCTTGATGGTGAGTTGGTTGAACTGTCGGTAGTCCACGCACAGTCTCCAACTCTTATATTTCTTTTTTACCATCACAATAGGAGATGCAAAAGGGTTGCTACTATCCCTAATAACCCCTTCCTAGAGCATTTCTTGTATAAGCTTTTCAAACTCTGCTTTTTGAAGGGAAAGATATCTATAGGGTCTAATATTCACCATCTTAGTCTAATCTTGTAAGGGAATTTTTTGGTCTTGTAGTCTATTCAGAGGTAACCCCCTTGGTACTTGGAAAACATCTTGAAACTCACGCAGAAGCTGTTGCAAGTCCTCTCTGATTGGCATAGGTAACATATTCAAGGTTGTCTGTTGGTCAAAAGTACATAGCATAGAGTCGGGGTTGGTTGCATTCATTTGTAAGCACTTAGAAAGTTGGTGACCCTAAAGGAGTTGTAACCCTCCTAGAACAGTACCATGAAGACTACATTTATGATCTTCATATTCAAATTGCATAGTAAGTGACCTGAATTCCACACAATTGATCACAAGGTCAACAGCCACTGAATCCCCAAAACTACATCACACCCTTTAACTGGTAAAATCATGAAATTAGTAGCAAACTCCTACCCTACATAATCCTCTAGTAGTTAAGCTCCCACCATTAGTTATCATGAACTTCAACTGACAAGATTTTTCCATAGACAATTTCAATCTTTTAACTAACTTGGTATCAACAAAGTTGTGCGTACTACCCAAGTCTACCAAGATAATCACCTCCACATGTCCTATCTTAACTGCTATCATCATGGTGTTATGCCTTTGAGACCATTTTAATGTATGTAAGGACAATACTAGGGTCACATTTTCAGGTTCTTGGTCCAAACTATCCAATTGTTCAAGACAATCCTAAAATTCCTCCACTATTGGGCCTTTGGGGTCCCCCAAGAGTTCAAGTTGAGGTTCTACTATGAGCTGGTAGAATTGTGATTTGGCACATTTATGTCTTGGTGCATACTTGGAGGCACACCAGAAGCATAGGCACTTCTTTCTGCGTTCCTCTATTTCAAATTTAAACAAGGACTTAACAGGTGGCTTCTTACTATTGGAGATTGAATTAGAGCCCGCATTAGAGTTGGTGCAATTACTGAAGTTGTTACTCGAGGAATGGAAAATAAAGGTCTAGAGTAACCTCCACTACACACAAATGTTACCCTTTTTCTTTTGAGTAAAGGGCATTATCTCCTCCACTTGTTTAGCTAAAGAATACCCTTCCACTAAGGTATGCTCAAAGCATAACTTTCGGGTAAACGTAACTGGTTTAGTATACTCACAAATTGGTCGTGGTGGGCATCCATTGTTCCCTGTTGTCTGAGAGCAACAAGTTCAGTCATAAGCTCGAGGGATGTGGAAGAACCAAACCTATCCTTGAAGTCTCTAGCATATGTGTCCCAAGTGATCTAGTGAAGGCCCCCATGTCTTTAGAAGAATAAGTGGTGCCAATCCAGAGCCTTTCTATCCATGTGAAGCATAACTATTCTGACTTTAGTTTGTTCTTGTAACCCTTCAGCCTCAAAAAATTGTTCTAGCTTAGACCACCAGCTTCGAAAATCCTCACTGTCAAACTTGAATATGCTCCCAATAGATTCTATGGAACTAATGTTAGAGAAGAGCCCTAGGTGCCCACTATCATGCATCGGTGAAAGCACCAGTGATTTTTTAGGTACAAACCCTGAAGGTGAGCCACTTAAAACCCCTTTTCCCTTGTCTAAAAAGCGGCTAGAAGCTGTTGTTGATGTCAGTCCCATGTACTATTCAAAAAGACCCTTCATTTTCGAATGCATTTCTTCATGAAATTCCTTCAACCGTAAATCTATTCTAACATCCACTTGTGCCAAGTCTGTTTGTAACTATGACAATTCCTTCTGCATCACTCCCATGTCTTTCTGCAACCTAGTACTTACACTATCGCCAGCCATGAGGGTCATTGGAACTCTAATACCTTTGGTACGGAACAGAAATGAAGAGAAGTTCATAGGAGATAAAAAAGGAAAGAAAGAGAGAAGAATAGGAATGAAGGAACGTGAGAAAAGAGAGAATTAGTTAAAAAATTCAGTCGTGTATTTTCATAACTGTCCTTGCCATTTGTCTGGTGGCTAAACAACAAAATAACAGATTCAAGACAACTATACATTCCAGCTGATACGATCCGTTTCATTAAACTGTCCTAAAGGTTGCCAAACGATATGTTTTGCACCATAACCTTCCCCACCCAGCCAAAAAGCACCCTTTTATTTAAATACACTGAAAAGCACAATTACAATTGAAAATGCAATTAATGATAATTAATAGGATTTTAAAAATGGTAGACCGTTGTTTAACTGTCCTTTCATCCCATAACATTAAATTGCAATTTTGATCTTTCTACCATGCTAACATTTAAAATTTCATCTTTTTGTATTTTAACCATTTTTCTATCATAACATTAATTACTCTAAATAATTAATACCTTTAATTATTTTTATTAAAATGCTAAAGTGTTAACACACCTTTTCTCACACAAAAATTAGTCTTTTTTTAAGAAAAAATCAACCCCAATATTTTAACTAAACTAATTAAGGATATAAACTATTTTAATTGAATAATAATATTATAAAAATAGATCAACCATCAAATTAAAGCATAAATGTAAACATAATATATTGATTTACGTCTATTACAATTTGGTAAATTGATTTTTCTTTGAAATGCTCAATTAACTTTCTAATTAATAAAAAAATAATTTCAGTCATTATAATTGGAAATTTTAATAATCATCTAATAAATTTAATTATATTAAAAAATTGAAGCGCAAAACAATCTAATATAAAATAAATTGTTGGCACCCCTTTCATGAAATTATTAGTCTCAATTATAGAACTTGAGAAGTTTCGAGTTTCTTAAGAGAAGTTAGAGAAGTTAAATATAATAAGAAAATTAAGTTTTTTACAATTTTCTAATAATAGAATAAAATAACAGTGACTACAAGCAGCTTGAAAATAGAAGAAAAAGAAAGGGGGAAAGACCATTTAGAGCTACAATAAAGACAACAATCAATCTCTGAAAAGGCAAAAGAAAAAAAAACACAAGACTTGATCCAAACCCAACAGATCATCTGGAAGTTTCGTCCAACAGTTTATTCACCTATGCTTTGAAGTTTTGTTCTAACAACTTACCTACAAAGCATGGTCGGTAGCAGCCAATAAAGCTCCCCAAAACAAAGCATCTTTAAATAAATAAATGAGTAAGGAATCATAAATTAGATGCGAACTTACAGTTCAAAGCAAGGACTCGTCAAACTTGTAAGAAACTGCAGCATTTCTGGATTTTATACCTTGACAGTCAGAAAACACACCTCGGTTAACTTACCGTTCAAGTTTTCGTGTCCCTTCAACATCCCTAATTGTCTTCATACTTAAAACGATGTTGCAGACCTCTAGCCAGACATTTCTAGCCTTTGATATGCAAACTAGAAAATTTCTGAGGAGAAAGACCATTAAGTTTCTTGCACAGTGATTCCCGACAGTCGGCGTACAAAATCAGCATTAAGTGAATGACCACCCTGTATCACGTTCAAAATTGCCACGTCAATTGAATCTCTCTATAATACAACTATATTATTAGTTCAGACGTAAAGTGATTTGAGCTGAATGTTTCCAGTAATGACAACAAAATGCCAGCATCAATTCATGACCATATCCACCTCACCACAGTGGCTGTCCAGCTGGTTAGAAGAAGTTTTTTAAGCATCTCAACCTCGGTCTTGCTCTTCAGATGTTGAAGAGGAGAGGTCTCTGTGGCATGAATACTTTGAGACCCCAGCTCTTACTGCCAATATTTCACGGAAAATTTACCACCACCAGGCAGAAGTACAACTACATTTATCTCGAGCATTCTAATCAAAAACCCTGAAATTTTCATAACCCATAAGAACTAGTTTGGCAATACTTTTGAAAATTACTATAAAAAAATACTTTTGAAAAGTATTTTTAAAAAATTTAGTTTAAAATTTAAGTGTTTAGCATTACTGTCAAAAAATATTTTTGAGAAATAAAATGTCCATTATCAAGTAACAAATATGTATTTAAATAATATTTAAATTAGTTAATATTATTATATTTTAGAAAGAATATAAAAAATTATTATAACTTCTTATTAATATTTTAATATATAAAATATAAATTTTAAATATTTTTAAACAATAAATATTAATTATTTATAAAATTTAATTAAAATATATAAACTATATTTTAAATATTTAAATATAACTATTAAATATTTGTAATTAGTATTTTAAAAAATATTTTTTATTTTTAATTAATGATTTTAACATATTTATAATTAAGTAACAAGAAAAAAAAAAGAGAAAGTACTATGTTATTGAAGAGGTGAAAAAGTAATTAAGCATTAAAAGTGCTTTTGGGAGAGGAAAGTTAAAAATTTTAGTTTCTCCTTTTCCGAAGTACTTTCAAAAGCACTTCTGGAAAACTAAAAATTTTATCCAAAAGCAGCTTGTTTTGCAAAGCTTTTCTTCCAGGAGTTCTTTTGAAAAGCAATGCAGAACTGAACAGATGACCACAAAAAATCGGAAGGTCTTAAATCTTGCAGTTCTCGCTCACCATAAACCCAAACTAAGTCTTAAGTGCATAGTTGGTTATTTCTCCATAAACCCAAATTAAATACTTGACATGTACAATAGATAATGGTCAACCTTCATTTAAAGAAATAGAAGCAGGATTGGCAACATGGCAAGGAAGTTTTTTGCCCACCCCGGACCCAACCCAACTTCTATGAGTATATTCTGAACTAAGCCGAAACTGATTTTACTTGAGACTTTCACCCCTGACCCGCCCCGCTCCACCCCCACAATCTTACTTAATCTTGATATTATATTAATCTTACAAGTCTAAACCATAGAACATGTATAGACTTTGGGCACGGCGAAGATCTATCTTTAACCTCATTTTACTTGGAAAAATATTTATCAATTAAAAAGTCGAATTCGAGTTAATTGAATCAAACTATTTGAGTCAACTTGAATAAATAATTCAAGTTCCGAATTCGAGTTTAGTTTAATTTTACAATTCGAATAACTCGAATAATTTGAATAATTCGAATAACGAATTGGTATAAATACTTCTTTAGTCCTTATCAATTTTGAAAATAAACATATCAGTCTCGCTCAACAAAAACTACAAAATAATTCAAAATATTTATAAAATTTCAAAATTTATATTTTTTAAAAAAATTAAAAATTTTTAAAAATATCTAAAGAATATATAAAACAAGTTAAAATTTTAAAAATTTTCTAAAATAATTATTTGGGACCTAAATAAGTTATTTTTTTATGATTTTATTTTAAAAAAGTTTTCAAATATATATAGTTTCAAATTTGTCTCTAACATGGAAGTAGTTATTTTGTAACAAGATTTTAATTTGACATAATGAATTCTTTTACTTTAACTCGAACAATTTCACTTGATTCGATTCAACTCAACTCAAATTTCATTTCATCGAAAAAATTTCAAATCAAGTTAAGATTATAAAATAGAACTCCTCAACTCGATTAACTAAAATTTTTGTATTCAATTTGACTCGATTCGATCGAACGCTCACCCCTAGAGAGAGAGGGAGAGAGAGAGAGTGCACTTACCTTGAAAGATATTACTCGTGCCATAGGAATTCCTCGACTACCAGACCGTGCAAAAAGGGAAAGGTCACCTATAAGATCCAAGACCTTATGGCGACAAGGTTCATCAGGGAAACGAAGCGGTGGATTCAGCCATCCTCTAATAGCACTGCAGAAGAAAAAAATTACTAAGTATTCCATTCAACAGAATGAAAATCAACCGATTCCTGGTTTCTAATATTCCACTGTATGCAAGTCTTGTCAAGATTTGTTGATGTACAAATAATTTTACAAGATCTGCTTACGTTCAAACTTCAAATGTAAATTGCATAAAATATCAAAGACACCATAATGTTTATCAAAAAACCATTAATTAGTAAATTTGTGTAGAAGTGAATCAAGTCTCTGCTTCAGCATGGCTCAAGATCGTATGGAAAACAGAAACTAAATTCCATCCATGTTGCTTACTGTACATCCAATTCACTCAACCTAGAACTAACAGCATGCTGCATCCATTCTATTCTTTTATATGGTAATAATGAAATTACCCTGCCACTCACCAAAACTACTTGCTTTTTACAATTACCAAGGTGTAACTATTACAAAATAGAAAGCTCAATAAAAGATTTCCCAAGATGCAACGTTCTTTGTTTCAGTACAGACTCTAGGGGGCTCAGCATGAAAATTACAACCTAACCCACGCTTCTCATCTATTTTTTAGGAAGAAATGAATCTTGTTGTATATGTAGTAAAAATTGTCCTCATATCTGTGGGGTTATGTTTGAATAAATGACACTACATACAAGAACCAGGTGATCAGCCAACTTGACATAAATTTAGCATTCGCATCTCACCTGCACACAATGGCATTGTCTAGGGATCCCCCTTTAATAAGTCCCATACTGCACATATGTTCCACCTGAATGGATTTTACATAGATTTAGCAATAGCAACATAGAAACAATGGCAGCTATTTCCAATATGTTGCGACATGTGAAGGAAAAAAGACACTATAGCCAGCTGAGAAATCAACTGCCTGACATGATTCCATAAAATCATAACCCAATAAAAGTACAGATAATTTTCTTTTTGTTCAGTCAAAGCAGCAGCACAATGTTGATGTGACATCATTATCTGCCAATTTTTTTTAAAAAAAAGGCTCCCTTTGGATACCTTTAGGGGATGAGGAATTTTGAAATTTTGAAATGAAAGCACTTTAAAATGCACAAATTCAAACCTTTAGCTGAAATAAAAAGTATCTATAGTAGAGAAATATCTTAGAGATAAAATAAGGAAAATATTGAGAAAAAAGCATATATGTAATACGGGTAAACATTTCTGGTGCATTAGATTTTAGAACAAAACAATAACCAGAAATGATGATATGAGTTCACATTGGACCTCCTCATAGATGCAGAAAGTTCTAGAACATGCTATGTGCTTTTCATAGGAGTCATCCAGAGCAGCTGAAGAAAACCACTGGCATCCAATTGCAGGCACCTGCAACCATAAAAAAGGCCAAAAAGGTATTTGAGCATACACGAAAAATGAATGATATGTAAATTTCTGCATAGATCAAAATCAATCCAACGTAAATTATGCTTAAAGTGGATGCCCAACAAAAGAGAGGCATAGAGAATCAAGGTAAAAGCAATCTGTGCAAAGATAAGTCTGACTTGCTTAACTTGTAAACCTCATTCAATCAAGCAAACCTCATTTATGTTTATCTTGTAAACTTAATGGAATTCTTTTTCAGGAACAAGTCCTTTAGGCTCATTTATTCTAAGCTCCTTCAGTAAATGAGCCAAATTTGTGCAAAGATAGGTCTGACTTGCTTGGCAGGTGAAAAAAACTCATAACAGCCTTTGGCTTGTGCAGAGGTATGTGCCAACCACCTCTGGGTCCAGCTGGCTGATGAATATTTCTTTTTCACCATCTAGTTGGTTCTAGTCCAGCATTAGAGCCAGGAGACATGCTTGAAAGCAATATTGTTTCTTTTTCTAACTACAGCAAGCAATTTTGGCATTCAGCTACCTAATCATCTTCATAATAGTATCTAATTCATTTGAATATCTTTATGAAGTAGCCACTTCTTGAACTTGAAGAACTCCCAATGATAGAAATTTTGTATCAATCCAAGCAGCTTATTTCATTACAAAGGGGCAAGCACAAAAGCATTAATGGTGTATCTTAGATGGTAAACTCGGAAAATAAAGTGAAAAAATGGAAATAAACTGTTTTCCTATTTCCCCTGAAAAAGAGAAGAAAAGGTAAAGCAAGACGAACGAGACAATTACCATTTGAATTCAATGTGATTAACAATCAGCATACCAGAGAACAAAAGAATTTACCTTTGGAAAGTCAATTCCACAAGATATGTGAACCTTTGAAGCAGGGAAGGCAACCATAAAAGAATCATTTCTTGAAACATAAAATGGTTCACTCAAATATGGTGCCAATTTCTCAACATTGTTGCCACACCGATCCAAGGCCTCTTTTCTGCCAACTTGTTCTATTGCCTCTACCCAAGCATTTGCAGACCCATCAAAAATAGGAACCTGTGTTAGTTAAAATTCCAATCATCACCATCAATAAAATTGTATGAAAAAAGAGACTCAGCACAATTATTACAGTGTTTGTACATTATATGTTACATTAAACAGTTCTCTCTACAAATTCATTGAATATGTTTAAATCTCATCGCTCATCCCTCAATCCAGAACGCATATCCTACAATATGGCCTTCAAAGGTTCTTTCCGGCTGTTGGATTGCAGCTTCATGCTTTTAGCTTGCTCCAAAGTTGTCTTGAAGTGAACGAACAATCGAATATATATTTGTTCTATGTAAATGTAAAATCATGCATTTTATTATCCAACAATACCTTACAGGAAAAGTCGCTTTTCTTGCAAAAAGGAAAGAATGTGACAAAAGTAACAACCAAATGAATAACAAAACTTGCAAATTTAAGCAAATTAAATCGATTTTGATATCCAAACAAAAATTATGGCACTAACCTCGACCTCAGTATCCTCAGAATCGAGACTTTGAATCTGAATTCTACAATTGTCGATGCCTTTAGCTTCCAAAGCCGAAAGCAAATGCTCGACGGTCCGAATCTTGTATCCGTCTTTGCAAAGAGTGGTACACAACAGCGATTCTCGAACAAAATCGATGGATGCAGGAATCAAATTTGAGTGAAACTCAAAGTACCTTCCTTCGCCGGCGAATCCCGGCCATATCTTTACTTTCGAAACCTTCCCCGAGTGAAGTGTTTTCCCCGACAGTTCGATGCATCCCGCTAGGGTTTGTTGAAGCTTACCTGTCTGGGATCACAGTAGAAGTTAACGGAAATGGAGATTAGGTTAGGATGTTTTGAGAGTGAGGGAATGTACCGTTTTCCATGAGATGAGATTGGAGGACTTGAAAGAGTTAATGGCGGCGGAGAGACGCATGTTCCAGAGCGGAATGATAGGAGGTTAAACTTACAGCTATGGCTAGACTTTCTTTTGGCGGGTTTTAAAGTAATGAAAATATTAAAAAAGCATTTAACTTTTTCCTTAAGAAAAACAAATTCAAAAGCACTGAGTGATAGCTTGGATGACTTCCCATATTGTTGCAAATTCATAAGTACAAGAGTGATCAAGTTCCGTTGGCATTTGAGATTGTTATCTTGTTGAAAAAGTGTTTTATCCTCTATTTAAAAATTGGGAAGAGGTTGTACACAATTTAGGTATTGTATAAAAAATATATATTTATGTGTTACGTTAGAACACATAGCGTGTCACAAATACAATGTGACAATATATTTTATCATATTATGATAAGTTATCATCAAAGTTTAATTACACTAAACTATACTTAGGAGGATTAAATTACATAACAGACAAAAATGCATAAATATCAATTCAATAAGGGTAAAGTGGTTGGCTGATATCCATGTTGCTAGTTAATTCTTGGATTAGGGGTATGAATTGCTCAAATTCCTAATTGGTTTGATTTTACCTTTCGGTCATCATTTTACCCAATCAGATGATTCAATCCGATTTATCTCTCGACAACACTAAACTAAATCGGGACAATCAATTGGTTCACAATAAGTTCTCCTCTTGGTCTCACCTATCTAGATGTTCACCGAAAGGCATCAATTCTAGGTTTTGAAGTCTATTCAATTTAGTCCAATATTTAAGATTTAGTCACTGACCCAAAAACTTATCATGCAACATTTCAATCAACCAACCACCATAAGATTTAGTGCATATTCATCATCAACATACAAATATCAACCAAGTTCATGCTTAAATGACTCATCAAAGAAAACATAAAAAAGGCAAAGTTGAGAAGTTCTTAAGGTGATAAGAGCAATAAATGTGATGAAAGCACAACCAAAGATGAGATTTTTACACTTTTGAAAGTTCACAAAGAGAAAATCTATTAAATACTTTAAAGAGAAATCAAAATAAAAAAAAAGTTTTGTATCTAATTGTAAGAAAGTTAAAGCTAAAGTAAAAATGAAGAAACTAACAGCTACTAATTAACTAAGCTAAGAAAGGAAAAATTGAAAACATAAAAATGGTGAAAGGAAAAAAAAGAGAGAAATAAACAGATGATAAAATGAGGCTCCTCCATGTTTGGCATCATGTATGCCTTTAATACAACCAAGATTACAACCCTAAAATTGGCAAAGATGCCCTTAGAGTGCATGAGTTGACTTGAATTGGTGTTGGATACAAAATTGTCCCTATAGTATTTTTCACTCTGTCAGACTTTAGTGTCAAGACATCATCGATAGTAAGCATAATCTTGGCTTGGGGGTTCTCGATGTCGCGACACAACCTAGTTGGTGTCGTAACATCCTTGACAGTGACCTTGGGATCCTTCACTTCAACCATCAACTTGGAGTCATGACCTTGAAAGCTTAGAGTCGAAACACTGGAGCTCAGTGTCGGGACACTAAGTGTGTTGCAATGTAACGCCATCAACCTGATCCAATTAATTGGATCCGAATCTTGCATATTACCATATGAATACAAACAGAAGCTTAATCTACTTATACAATTTACAGATAATTACAACTTACTTAATTACAAAATTTGAAACTAAAATGCCTAAGTAAATACAATGAGTAAATGCAACCTCAACACGTGGTAATTGATTTACAATAATATCTATATTGAAATCCTAATCAGTTATAGATACCCTAAAGTATAGATCTCTAAGTAACATTTCAGTCTTTGGACACATCGCCAAACTTGCTCAGTATGCATAATAATCTGATACGTCATTTCTTTAGTGTAGTACTGCCATTGTCTCTCCTAGCGCAAACCCATATCAATTTACCTATCACATGACACACACAGATAAGTTCATGAGAACTTAGTGAAAGTTACAACATTTACCTATGTTTTAAATTTCACATTGCAATTGATGAGCCAAAATGGTGATCTTATTGTTCGTGACCTTTAACTTGTCTTTGACGAATACTCTTCTCAAGTTTCATCTTTCATAGCTATAAATATCATATCTCTTTCAAACGTAACGATTTAAAGTTCTTATTCAGTATACACTTCCAAACAAGTCTTTCTAACCTCTTAAATTCAGCCTAGACATTATAGCCGAATCTCAAAGATTACATTGGTCATGGCAATGGCACAGTAAAACGTTTAGAAGCTTTCTCTTAAAAATCATTATCACAAAACGTCCTTAAGTCTTATAGTATGTAAAACCAAATTTTAGATGTTATCTTTGAATTTTAGAAAAACTTAAGTATTGATAGTGTTTTTAAGGAATCATCGTAATTCAATTAAAACTATCGCAGGGGACAAATCTTGATATTTAAAATTTATTTGTTATTTTGAAATTGTAGATGTCACAATCATTTTGCAAAATATTAGCTTTGTGAGCAAATATTTTCAAGTTTTGAAAACATAATTTGAATTTTGAAATCATCCTTATTGAGCTTAAACTTGTCATTATTATGAAAGGAAAACCCTCATAATTTATTATCAAAAAGCAAATCATTTAAAGGGTAGTCTTTTTTTTTAAAAAATCACGAACCATGCATAAAAATCCAAATAAAAAATTCAAAGTCCCAAAACCAAAAACCAACATCTAAACCAGAGTCCATATTAAGTAAACACATCCCAAACTATCAAATACCAATAATAGTAGAGTTAAATGAAAAATGACCGAGAGCCACTCTGTAGCTGAGCCCATCTTAACTTTGGTTATCTGAAATATCATAATTTAAAGGGGTGAACTTAAAAAGTCCAGTGTGGGTCTCCAATAATAATATTCATAAAATAAATTCATATCAACCTCATATTAAACAAATCATAACATATAAATTATTTAATCACAAAATCAGATATGGCAGAATGCGTAATGGCGATGTTAATGCAACGCTTTTCGAAAAATAGTGCAGATTTTAGAAAACAGGTCCTACACAACTCCGCTACACACCATTAAAAGTTCCTCAGAACTCATCCATCTAATATCACACCAATAATATGGACTAGTCACCAAATAGTGCAGTTGAGCTTCCAGATATAGAATAGTATGGTCGAACCACCAGATATTGCAGTTTTACTACTAGATACAGAATATTGTGGACAAACCACCAGAAAATGCAAATTTACTGTTAGATACTTCCTTCGTACATATTTTTCCTACCTCATGCATGTGATATGGCATACGGAACAGATTTTCAGTGGCATGCTTTACACGCGAATCAAAATATTAAAATATAACATGCTTAACATGCAAATCAGAATATTAGAATATAGCATGCTTAACATGCAAATCAGAATATTGATAATCATATTTCCACATCACTTGTGCATACATTTTCATTAGCCATAAATCACATGACATGAGTACTAGGAATCACACATTAAAACATATTACAAAAATCATCCAAATCACCATTATCAGCATAGATCTTAAAGTTTCGGAAATACTTATTTGATTGCCTTTTTTATCGGATTTTACCAATCTTTATGATACTTTCATATTCACCCAATATCATATTCTCAAGAATATTATAAACAAAAGTATTATACTTATATCATTAGTATTATTTATCATTTAATCAATATTAGTCATTATTATTAAGAGTAAGTCCCCACACCTCCAATTGATAAATCCCAATTCCACTTTGAAAGGGGAGAGTTCGATTTCTTGAGTCACTACGGTTTCGACCAACACACAAGTTAGTACGGATTTAACAAATAAATAACAACCATTGTTTAAAAGTGATTGCGAATCGGTAACACTTACTTAAAAGAACACCAAATCACACTCTTCTACAAGTGGAACGCAAATTCTAGGATTTTCGAGTGGCTCTTCATGAAGGCACAGAATCGAGTAGTTAGTATCATCCTTAAACAAAAATATTAATATGAGATTGTGACATAAACGACAGTACTTCATACTTACGATTTAGTGAAGGAAAATGCTCGACAATAAATCCTAAAAAGTCAATTAAAGAGGGGGATTTGATTCTATAAAACACAAAATAATAAGTTTAGAAAATGGGATGAAAGATGATTTTTAATATATAAAAATCGAAATTAAGAGATTACGAAGGTGAGTTTCAAAAAGATGAGGAGAAAAGAAGAAAAATAAAGAATTTGGTGGCAGCCGACGGCTGTCGTGTATGAATACGATATGTGAAATGGGCAAGCATACACATCGGATCAAGTAATAAAGTGATGAGTAAGTATCATTCCTACGAGGATCGGATTGAGGCACTAAAGTGGTCAAGTTTTTATAATAAAATGCTGTTAATACTATGGTAAAGCTATGGTAAGTATGCAGTGGCAATTAAAAGGAATAATGATGTATACAATATGTGGAATTAATGAATACTTGGAATTAATGAACACTTGGAAATGCTATGGCAAAACGAAAGTAGAAATGTAATGGCAATTATGAAAATTATATGAATAATATGTAACTGATAAATAAACAACTAAGGATGTAGTTGCAAAGATACTACTGTAAAAGATAAGGGTTATGCGATGTTGAGTGGGAAGGTTGAGATTACTAAGAATCTACTTTTCATGTTAGCAATGCCTCAGCAAAATCAAACTTAACCTACTGTTCAGAAGAGTTCTAAAGTGGCCTGCTTCTTTCGAAGGCAGAAACCTCAGGTTACCTTACCTGTGTTTATAGGCCTTTAATATGGTACCCTGCACTATTTCCTTCAGTATGGACGTTACTCTATGTCTAGAGCCTACTACAAGTATATATCGAGTACTTGCTCATATCATTCAACCATGGTCTAACTAATCTAACATTTTCATATTTTAGATTAATTTAAGGGTATGTTGTACAGTCGACTGTGTCTAAGGATTGCTCACATACATTTTAAAGAATAAAAAATTTGAATGAAACAATAAAATAATTCAAATTTATGCTTCAGCCATTAAAGGCAGTTAAAGTTTTATCAAAATAATCCCAACCCTATGAGATTTAACTCATAAGTTGGCAAATAACATTCAAAACCAAAATGACATCCAACATCATTTTCATCGTTCAATACACAGAGGAAAAATGTAAGAAATATGGAAGACTTTGGGAAGATAGCTTTCGCGTGTCTAGTTCACACTCTAGCAGCATAGTGTCCTACGATGATTGAGAGGGACTGCTTTCGTATTCCTCTTTTCGTCTCTATTCAGCCGCTACCCTCTATCTTTGTCTAAGTATCTCTACTATTGTTTTCCTTTTAGGGTTTCCTCCTTTGGCTTTTTACAACTTTTTCCCTAAGGTAAATCCAACAAGCCATGTTTATCTTCTTCTTTTTTTAAATTCTTTTTTCAACAACCCAATATTATATTCTCCTCTTTTTAAATTCTTTTTTCTTCTAGGATAAAAACCAACATCCCAAGATTGTATTCTCCTCTTTTTAGGCTGATTTTTCTTGTACGAGTACAGTTGGGCTGAAACTGGTATGCGTTAAGTGTTGACTCGGTCTTCCTGGAATTGCCACAGCATTCATGTTGGCAAACTGTCCAACCTTTTTCCATAACAAACCTTCATTCCTTTATTTCTTTCTCCGCATCTTACACCTGTCAAACCACAAAACATAACTCTTCCACATGCAATTAAAAGTAACAAATAATAATATTTAAGCACCGTCCAAGCTTTTTATGCAATGTTCTAAAAATGCTCAAATAATATCCTAAAATGAAACTAAGTTCACTTAAGTACAGACAATTGACCCAATCTAAAGGCATGACTTATAACTCTTTTCAAGAGTTACCAGCGACAATGATGACGGTAAAGGAGAGGTGGCGGTGCGGTGGGCTTGTATGGTGGTGGAGTGAAAGAGAAAAGAGGTAAAAGGGCTTTAAAGGTGGTGAAAATTGAAAAAAAACTAAAAAAAATGGTGGAGGAGGGTGGTGGTGCAGTTAAAGGAGAGGAGGAGAGCAAAAAGAAAAATTAAAAGTGAAATGGGGAGGGTTTTAAGTTCTATGGTCGGCCAAGTGAATTCAAAGGGGAAAGATGGTAGGTTTGGGGACAATGGGAGTGAAAAGTGGATCATGAGGGAATAAATGAGTGAAAAGGGGGTTTTAGAAGGTATGTTGACTCAACAAAAAAAGAAAGAAATCCTCCCTACAAGGCAATGAGTGTCGGACAACAGTAGGGGGTTTGACCTTCTAGAATTGTCAAAAAAATTAAACTAAAAATACAGGAGTGTGGGGGTTTGAACATAGAACCATTAGGATTTAATTAAATCTCTTAACCATTAGGCTAATAACTCCCTTGTGACATAAACTTGCACACGTTAATAAACAAAAATTAGGGTGTGACAGTCTTAGTTTTATGTGATACTTCACCCTATAATCCATGGGTAGATTATCCTTACTAGTTTCATAGATTACATTTAAGAGTCGTGCTGAATATGCCAATTACATAGTGTAGAGCCTGCCACAAAGAACGTCTTTCAAAGTTTTCACTAAGAGCCTTATTAGGACTCACCACGAGGGCAGTCCATTCAGAGTGCACCACAAAGCCTATTCTTTTAGAATACGTCACAAAGGTTGTTCTTTCATAATACGCCACAAAATTTATTCTTTTTGACTTTGCCATAAAGGCTATTCTTTTGTAATACACCACAAAGGCTATTCTTTTAGGCTTCACCACAAAGGCTATTCTTTTCTGATATGTTTACAACATGGATTTGCCTAAACTCACATTTCGTGAGGTTTGCCCATCATTGTCTTGATACACGCAGAGAATCCCATTGGGTAATCATTATTCATAATTCTTTTTCAGAGGGTACCACACTAAACCTTTAAAACAATAACAGATTATCAGTCCAGGCTAAATCTGTGTCACATGTATCTTCGAGTCTGCAACAAATGTTGGAGCTCAACCTCAACCAGACTTTACATACCTTTCATGTATTGACACAAACTAAGCACAATAATTTTAAAACACCAACATACAACAAAATTACTCACGTCATATAACATATTGTCCAGACATACATACATATCCATATTTCATCATCATAGAATCTCATACACCTATCACCACATACTTGAACTTATCAGATTCCATACTAGATTTATATATTATCCTTAACCCATGTTTATAAGATCATAGATATCCTTTAATAATCACCCACAGTCGCATATTATACCTTTCTTAATCAACTTCCTACAAATATTCTGGTATGAACAGTACACATAAAAGAGTTAGTATAGGGACTCACTTGACAACCACAGATGGCAACTTTAATTCTAGATTCAACATCCAATGAGAAATTGCAGCAACCACTGCTTATACAACATAAGAACCCCATTAAACTCACTTGTATGACTGTTACCATCATCTCAAACCCAGACAGCCCTCATACAAAACCCTATTTCTTCATTTTACTATTTATGCACTCTTACTGACTTAATGTTTCATAAAATAACATGCAGAGTCATAAATCTTACTTTGACGTGGAGTAATCACTTTGTAGATCCAGATCTATAATTTTAGCTTAAAGAAGAAAGGAATACTTTAGGTTCTTTAAGATTCATATAGTAATACTTCTTGAAGAAGGAAGAAGAAAAACTTCCCCTTTCTTTTACCTGAATATCTATTTGTACAACCTAAGTCCTTATTGGAACTTGACACGTGTTGTCTTCTTTTAACATTACCCTAATAATGGCTTACAGCTATAGAGAAAACATAAAAGAAAATCCAATATTTTTAAATACCTCTGGTTCATCAGTTCTATTAGTTCCTAACCAAATCATTTACAACGTAACTAGCATAGTAACCTAATGAACTTGGCGTATACTACCTTTGGCTATGACCTAGTTTACCTAAAAATCCTCAATACTCTTACCTAATTCTCCATCTTTACAACTTAACACATTCAGAGGTAAATCTTTATGTAATATTCTAATGTATGCTATAAGCCCGATCTATATGCTAAAAACAAATTGGTGGATAGATCTGCGTTTCCCAAATTACTTCTCAATCTACATGCCCAAACTTAGAACCCGCCAAACTGAAGTGTCACATGTGACATCCTTGGCAGACTACTCCAGGTTGGTTATTCATTGAAGTTTTGTTCCCTTGAGGTGATGGAGTGTCAATATCGCTACACACATACATAAATATCGCAACACCCAAAGTAGTTGATGTTAGCCTCAAGGTTTGGCCATAGTCATTTCCCTACACACACTCAAATAAATCATTAGACTCCTAATGACATAGTTTTTCCAATTCAGGTCTCAAAAGGATAAAAATGAAAGAAAAACTACCATAACACTAAAAACTAAAAATCAATAAAAAACATTGAAAAGACTCGTAAATTGCTTGAGAACAAACTCATCAAGTGTTCGAGAGAGCCTAATTAGATGTATCAAATTATGGCAAATTAGAACACACAAGGTTTCCTGATGATTGAACCCAAGAGATTGTTAATTGGTAAACATGTTTGTCAAATTAATTACTAGCTAATCAATTACTAGTCAAATTGATTTAGGAATTATTAGCGTAATGTCAATTAGTAAACATATTTTCCAAATTAATTACTGGCTAAGTAATTAGTAATCTAATTGATTCAGGAATTATTAGTGCAATCAAAATAAAAAGTCTAAATTAACAAATTAATAAATTAATCTAATTTTGCTTGAATGAAGCAAATGATTAAAACGATTGTCCATTGATTAGTCAATTTCTAGCTAAGCTAATAACCTATCTTGATTATATTGTTTTCCATTCTTTGCTAGGAATCCCCTCTCGGTCTCATCCTAAACTAAAAGATACCACCTAAGCTCTCCTCTCGATCTTACCTAGGCATAATAAGTCTCCTTTTAGTCTCACTGTTCGAAACAAATGTATCAAAAAGTCCTACACGATAAATTCTCATCTCATTCTTGTCTATCTAAATCTTCCACTAGAGGTGTCAATTCTACTGTAATATGAAATTCAAAGCAATTGAAAAATAAAATAATCAAGAGAAATCTCTCAACTTAGAATAGCAACGAATTTATCAATCAACCATCAAAATGAATTAGCACATAATCAACTATAATCTCACACAAACATTTTATCTAACACATGGTAAGCAACATATAAAAAGGAAAAAAGGTTGAGAAATACTCATTTATAAATATGAATCCAATGAAGTGCTAGGTTTTAATCATTCTTTATTCACAAAGCTTTAAAAATAGAGAAAAAAATCTAACAACAAAAATGATGTGAGTCTCAAAGCCCAATTTCAGGCCCTATGCATTTGATGGGCTTATGCTACCTCAAGGTCCAATAACCAGGTCAAAGGCCAAGCAAATCAAACCAATATTCAATCAAAGACAATATGTGAGGATGAATATTTTTGAGGAAATGGGGAATGATACATGTACGGAATGGGTGGAATTTATTAAAGTTAATTCAACTAAGCTACTAATTTTAAAGTTGAAAAGATTAGTTAACTTGCGATCAATTTTTGGATAGGATCTATGAATTTATGGGCTTAGATATATTCATAGCATTCAAAGATCAACTCTTAGCTTCAAAACACTCTTTGAATCATTCAATTTTGAGTTTGGGAGCTCAAGTTATGACCATTTTAATGAAGACTACACAAGCAGAATTTTTTGAAAGGATTATTACAGAAATTACGAGTTTCGAGCTTTTTATTCAAGTTTAAATCATTTTGGGTTCAATTTTCAATCTTAAATTTTATTATATATGAGTCAAATATTGTATTTATTAAGTTTTATTATTTATTCCAAAATTTGAATAATTTTCAAGTATTTTAAGTTATTTAGGAGTTTTATGTCAACACGAAAATTTAGTTTAAGAATAATTTTATTAACCAATCTATTTGAAAAAATTACAAGTGTACTTTGATAAAAAATACTACACTTAGGGCACCAGATCCAACACGTTGCACGGATGAAAACACCTCTACTTCATTAAATGGCCATGTCGTGTTGGTCCCACGACACCCACAAGCTTATGCCGCGACACTAATGGCAGTATGCTTCATTAGGTGAGTCTTTAAGGCTATGTCGCGACACCCCCTGGTCTATGTTGTGATATCTTTGGCAAACTATTTCTTGGGTATTATGTTTGTTATGTTGCAATATCCCAGCTCCAGGTTGCAACATCGGGACCAGTCCACTGTCTTTTTGCCCTCAAGTGATGTCTTGCACACTCACCGACCATATTAGTTTACCTTTAGGCCTACTTTGGCCTACAAGGTCATATAAAATGCCTAAATTGCTCATTTTATTACCTAAGTGTTGAAAGTAAACTAAATAAAAACATAAATAAATTATTTTCTAGCGAGCTCATTAAGTAAAGAAAGTGGTTGAATCTGCTACAACGATTTGCGACAAATCAATATTGCGACATTGTAATCAGTCTTAAAATAGGGTGTCCTTTGGAAGGTGGATATCATGATACCCAAAATGGATATTACAATACCACTGTAGGTGGTCTTCATCTTGAGCTTGTGGGAGGTGTCATGATATCCATACCTCTTTATCATGATATCCCTCTCTTCAATGATGTTTTCATATAATTTTGGGTTATCGTTGAGTACCTACATCACTCAATTAGACGTTAGGGCTCCCAATGGCACAATTGGCTGATTTGGGTTTTAAAATGAGTAAAAAGAGGCATTTACACTTATTTAACTGAAAATCTAAAAACTACATTAAACTACGAAAAATATGCTAATTTGCTTCAAAACAAACTCCTTAAGTATAACGGGGAAGCTTAATTTGACATATCAAATTCGGTAGATCAAGTCAGAGGTAAGTATGCCCTGAAACACATATCGATTTCACTAGTATTGTCTGGACCTTCACCGTCAGAACCATTATTTTCTGGTTCAACTGGAACCAATTCTAGTTCAGAAAATAATGCAATTTTCGAACCATCCAGCTCGAACTCCCAAATTGGATTGTTGTTAGATTCAGTGCCTTTTTTGATCTCAACCCCTCTTGATTGTACAGGTTGGATGTCCCTTCGTCGATGCAAATTGTATGGAGTACATCATTTCGTCTTGTATACATGTTGTTACAATCTACATCAATTGTAGATTGCCAATTGGTGTAACTTTATGAAGTACTCGTATAAGTGTTTCTGACGTAGAATATCGATCTTTGGAAATTGAAATCGAAAGCACTAATAGAATGTCGTGCCAGGGTGTCAAAGTTTTGGTTACCTCTAAACCCTAACTAGTGGACATGCTATGTGCCAAAGTTAAAATCTTTGGTTGAAACCAAGGAATGTCTTTCCATCGATGATTCTAGGATTTCATAATGAGAGCTTTGTAACAAAGCTTTGAACCACTGTACAACTATGTGGTTGGACTTTCAACTGCCTATTCTGTTCTGGCACTAACTGGAACAGTTTTCGAAATTTGACCACCTTCATTGACGTCGACAAACTCGATGTTTAACTCAAGTATAGGTGATCTAATAGCATTATGCGTCTGGACTATCACATTGATCGCCATTGAACCTCTGACATTAAATATTTCATATTTCATGGGTTTCTCTGATGCTAAGTACCTATACTTTAAGGACGATACTCTACAGCTTGGATTTCTTACTTTCCAACTAATTCTTGCTTGGAGCTTTGGTAATTGGATGTTCAGGGTGAAAGCTAATTGCGTTGTGTAGGCTGATGAAAAAATGACCCTAATGTCGGTGTTACAACTTTCAACATCATAATAAGCAACAACATTAACTCGTCTACTCATTTTTAACCAAATAACATGTTTCACATGTTTGGAATGTAACACCCCTAACCCGAATCCGATTGCCGGATTAAGGCTAAGAGGTATTACCGAACTAAACATTTAATTATCTCATTCACATTGTCAATAAACATAAATAGAGATCGAGCTGAAATACATGCTGATATTTAAGTTATACACCATTTTCGTATGGCCAAAATATTTACAATTTCAAAACATCGTTATCATCAGCCTAACCTATACATGCCGTATCGAATCCAAAATATAACTGTACCAAAAGATCGATAGTGTGATGAACTGCTGATGATCCCCGAGTTGGTGGCCAAAATCAACAATCTATAAAACAGAGAAATAAAGAACAGAGTAAGCTTTCAAAGCTTAGTAAGTTTTAAACATCACAAACAATTAAAGACTTATCAAAAATCGAAACATTCATTTAAACAGACTTATTCTCAATTCAAATTGCTTCATGGCTGAATACACATAAACATATACATAGATTTCTCAGCACATATTTTTCTTCTACTTAAAGTTCATACGATGCATTTAAATCAAATAATCTCATATATTAACAACATTTGACCAAATAGGTCATTGTTTTACTCGTAGATATAACAATCATTCACACTTAAGTATCATTCTTTAATACTAATAATTCACAAAATCATTGACTGAATGTACATGAGTACATAAAGTAATTTTAACATATAATTCATATACAAATATACCATGACCGATTAAATCATTCTCATATTCGCAAATATAACCATCAATCATATTTATATATATATTCTTCTTTGATGCTAATGATTCACTTCGAAATCAATTCACCGATGAGTAAGTAATACATACCTAAACATCTTAAATGTATAGTACTTACTCGATGATGGTTTACTGCGAACATTCAATATCGTAATCTTACATAACTTATTGGCATTAAGCCTGTCAGGTCTTAGAACTTGAAACCAATTACCAGCACAAGCCTGCAGGAATTTAAACCCGGTATAATACCAGCTCGAAGCCTGTGAGACTTTGGCCTAGACATATTTCCAGCACGTAGTCTGCGGACCTTAAGTCCGGTTATAATTCCAGCACATAGCCTGCGGACCTTAAGTCTGGATATAATTCTAGCACATAGCCTGCGGACCCTAAGTCTAGATAAACATCACTGAATGTCATGCATACTTATTCGCAAGAAAATTCAATTCACTTAACATCTCACAATCATAGTTCATTTATTCCATTCGAATAATAGCATAACATGGGCACCTTTCATATAACTTTTGGCTCAATAACATACATAAGAATATATGTCCATTTTACTTTCCAAGCTTAACTTCTAGTGTCTATTCGGCTTTAAGCCTTAAACATAAATTATTTGTCACTTAACTATATTCAAATAGAATCAATAGATCGCAGTACAGTTATCATACACATATCAAGACATTATCAATTACGTACTAAATGTGACTATTCAAAACTTACCTCGGATATACTTAAACGGTTGCGGAAAGGCTACTCAATTACTTTCTCTTTTCCCCTATCCAACTTCGACCCTCTTTGCTCTTGAGCTTAATTTAAAACAATTAGATTTATTTAATTACTTAACCAAGATCATTTACTATTTAATCACTTATCAAATAGGCAATTTAATTTAATACATGTATATCATATAGTTAAGGTACAAATGACCTTAATAACTAGTTATTTAAACACCATATATATATTCCCAACTCATGCACAACCGAACACATTACTAGGCATTATCAAGTTTATAATTATAAGCATGTATACGTTAAGACAAATTATATATTTAATAAATTCTACAGGTATGGTTATTTATATTTTAATTGCCAAATCACAAGCTGATCAAAACCATTTCAATTGACTTCATTTATAACAAACAATCAATATGGTCACCTATGCCAAACAATGACCGAACCATTTAATCATGCTCATGGCCGATCCTATCTTGCTCTAATCAAGGTCATAACCCACTTTATAATTTCTAGCCTTTCATGCACTCATCTCTAATGTTAATTAAGTAATGCCGAATGTCACCAACTAAATGGCATACACACACTCACAGCAAAAAAGTTATCCACACCTCCTATAGCTCATTCGGCATTTACAATTTAACCTTACTCAAGCTTCATATAAATTTTTCTTGACCGAATATAAAATGAATTTAAAATCCAATCGATCTAACTTTAACATGTTCATAGCTCTATTAACAAAATTTCATTCATGTTTCTATCACCACATAATTATGAACTATTTAAAAACTTTCATATTACACCATTTCAATTTATGGCAATATGTCGAATGCACAAACTTAACTAAAACTCAAAATTTAACCTTCTTCACTTCAATTAACCACTACTTATTCTTCAAAACATCAAATACAATATGAATAACACCTAAACATTTATATCCGAATTTGCTAGCACATAGGGCCTTTGGCCGAATGTCATAAAACTCAAGCCACAATAATAATATTCCTTAAGACACTTTCAAAAACCACATTCGGCACCTCCCTTCAACAATTTAACAAATCTCAAATTCACTTACAAGCACATATATATAACATATAAAGCATTAAACATTTTTCATCATGAATCTATAACATGACCGAATGCTTAATTATTATTATTATTTTTTATCTCCCTAAATTTAAATTCGGCAATCACATAATCAAATAATAAAACCTTAAATTTTAAGCCAAAACAACTAGCAAACTCAACACATCCAACATAAATTTCCATACCAATGAAATCAAAACATCTACCAAGAATTTCAACCTCCATGGCCGAATATCAATCTTCCAAAATAACAAAAATTCAAACCATGAAATAGGTAGAATTCAAACTAACCATTCAAATTATGCATGAATTTCCAAGAGTAGCATTACACATACCTTATTCTAGCAATTTCCTTAGCTGAAATTTTTAACAAAAATTTTCTTCTTTCTCTTTTCTAGCTACGGTAATGGAGGAACAAGGATGAACAAACTTTGGTTTCTCCTCCCACTAACACATATTTTATTTCCCTTATTCTTTTATTCATCTTTAATTCATTTAATTCATTATCAATTTATATTGCAAGAAAACATAACTTAGTGGAAATGATCTTGTCATGGCTAGCCACTCAAAGTATTTTGGGTAAATTGACATGCAAGTCTACATTTTTTTTTGCATGCATTTGTTGGTCACCATAAATTTACCTATTATACTTTTCATGTTTCACAATCAAGTCTTATTTGGAAAATTCACATCAAATGACTATATCAAAACATCAAAAAAATTTTCACACATGATTTAAACATATATAATAGATATAGAAATGAGCATTCAGAAAAAAAAATTTCGACTAGGTTTTGTGGTCCCGAAACCACTTCCCGACTGGGGTCAAAATAGGGCTGGCATATGGAACCAAAACATTATGCAAAAAACCAAGTATTGATTATCCATTAACAACAAGAATAAAACTTACTTGATATAATAACGAGTTTTGGGTTTATTTTTGAAATTCAATTCTTTCACGTAAATATGATTATCTTTACACAAATCATGTTCTACCGAAAATCTTCTCGATATTTCAAGTTCGAACATCTCTACTAGAATGGTTTTTAGTTTTATACCAAATACTACCCCAAATATCGAACATAACTTGACATCGGTTAAACACTTTTAAAAATAAAAAATGTGTGTTCATAGAAGTGTTTTCAAAATAAAAAACAACAAACGTGCTTATGGATGTTTGAAAATATCCCGGAAATCCCATGATATCTGAAAAATGGACTGAAATTCTCAAGGTTCAAGAAAACCTTTTAGGTGAGTTGAAAATGGGAGAGTCAAAATGCTCTGCCTAGGGAGTGTTTTTAATGATGTGGAAGAAAGATGCATTGAAAGCGCAACCTAGGTAGAGTGTTTTCACTTTCCTATTTTCAACTCACTTGAAACGTTTTATTGAACCCTGAGAATCCCGATCTATTTTTCAGATATCATGGGATTCCCGGGATATTTTCAGACATCCATAAAAACATTTTAAATTTTCCTCCTTTTTTCACTCGTTGTCATCTGCTTTCCTATATAATGGGGGTTTTGCTCCCCCTATTATATCAACTCTCTCAGTCACTTCCCCTCACCCCTAAAAACCTATCTACACCATTGTTTATATTTTACTTTCAATTTTTAACTTTTTTTATTGAAAGATTTATTTCTGTTTAGAGGAGTCGGTGTGCTAATTTTAAGGTGTGTTTGAGTCGCAATGATGTGGTGGCATTCTGAGACCCACATCTTTCACCTATCGTGTCAAGACAGAACCATTGCATCAGAAGCCCATCTTATTGCAACTCAAGCTCTAAGTTCATGGTGCTTATACAATCATAGATTGTAGTCTAACTACGAGTCCTAGTTGACGAACGTTAATATGAGATCATGGCTTTGAAAATGACTCGGGAAACCATTTGATGGTGGTTATGCAATCACGGGTTCAAGTTCCAATTCACAGAAGAGAATACTTTGTAAAATCGATACATAAGTTTAACATAATAAACGTAGGAAAAAACTCAAGGGTTTTCCAATATAATCCACTTATTCTTTTTCTCCATCACCATTAAAGGCATTATCATCAACCTTCCTCTTATTTGAAACCAGTAATAGAAGTAGGGGGCAAGTGCACTATTAATGGTGCAAGCAATTGTCGCATTGGACAAAAGCTAGAGGTCGTTTCAGCTTGATAGCGGTTGTTGTGATTAAATCACTGACTAATAACTACAACAGCAACTGCTCCGACTCGACCTCTAGCTTCTCTCTATAGCCACTATCGCTCCCCCTAATAGTGCTCTTTTATCCAACTCTATCACCATTTCAGACAATTGGGAGGTTATCAATCCTGCTTTTGGTGGAAATGGAGAAAAATATAAGTTGGTTATACTAGAAGGCCCCTGAATTTTTCCCTACGGTTATCATCTCAAACTTCAGCATTGATTTTATAAAACATTATCTTCTGGTGAGGCAAAACTTGAACTCGTGATCATATAATCACTGCCAAGTGGACTCCCAAGTTATGCTCCAAATCGTGACCCTGCATTAAGATCTGCTAACTAGGAGCCCTACTTATACTTCAACCCGTGATAGTATATGCATCATGAACATGGGGGCTGAGTTGCATTGTGATAGGCTTCTAAGGTAATGGTTCTATCCTGATGCGACAAATGAAATGTATGGTTCTCTAAACACTTTCGCATCACCGTCAAATGAAATATACCTTTGAGATTTCAAAATGTCTACCTCAAACACAAACACAAATAAATCAGCCTTCCATTATTTCCAATCCTAAACCCTTAAAAACCTAACAAAACCTTAAAATCAAATTACTACCCTCAAAACCCAAAACCTTAACCCAAAAAAACCCTAAAAATGAAAACCAGACCGGGGAGAGAGAGGAAAACACGTCCAACTAGATGCAATTTCCAGCTGTGTCAGTAGAAAATGCGTTAAGCTAGACGCGTTTTCCTCTCTTTCTTCAAAATCGGCCTATTCCAGTAAATATGGTGAAAATCGGCCTAATAACTTAATTAACTTTTAAAATTAGAATTTTTGCCTAATTTAGCCTCTTTTAATTATTGATTCAAAGTTCTTTTGAAAAGTAAAGTATTTCTATGGTTTAATTTTTTATGCTATAAATTAATGCTTTGGAAGTATTGATAACCCAATTTATAGCTAAGCTTACTGCTTATATTAATTTGAAAAACTGAATCAGGTGCATGATTGTTGTTTTTTTTTGTACAAAAGAAGGAAACAAGAAAACTAAATTCTAATTACCCCCTCTCTACAAGTGTCCCTTTGGAGAAAAGGTTCAAGGCTCGTCGATGGCATCTTAAGATGAACCAGACCTTTCTCGAGGTTTTGAGTTAAATTGACTAAGTGGTCTGTACAACTATTTCCTACATGATAAATGAGTCAAACCTCGATCACTCATCCTTTCATTTATCAAGTTAAGACAACCTTTAATTAAAGTACCTAAATAATGGTTCTTCTCAAAAAGTTTTCAAAGGAACTAAACCACCAACAGTGCATCTAACTCCACTATGAGCCGACGAATCCCCAAGGATTTTGTGAGACAAAGACCAACTCGCACCCTATAACTCCACCTAAAGGCTATCCGTTATCCTAATATTCAACATAAATCATCCAATCCAATGAGCCTTGCTATCACGGATGAGACCCCCAGTTGAAGGTAAGTATGAACGAGATTTTACAGCCCCATCTGTGTTGAGTATGTAACTTCCTTAAGGTGGTTTTGTCCACTTAATCCAGCGTGGGCCTCGAACTAACCTTGATGTGCATGATCGATGTTGTGAATATATAAATTCAGATACATCAATTTAAATCATTATCTTAATAAAATTTGAGGAATTTGAGATCATTCAACAGAATTAATGGTTGATGCTTATTATGTGTGTTTTGATACATATCTTTATAATGAAATTTGATAGAATTTAAATTATATTAATATCCATCCAACTATGTTTTCTTTCTCTCAATTATAAAAAGTTACAAAATAATAACTCAATTATTTAATTTTGTCTTTTTTGGTCAATCAATTATTTTTTATTTTGGGTGTTTCCATTTTTACGTTAACTCGTTGGTGACCAAAACAACAAAATTGAATTGTTGTGTGACCATTTTATAATTTGCTATAGTCGAATGATAAAAAAGATAAAAACCATAGTTGGGTAATCTCTAATGTAGTTTAGCCAATCAATTTATATTATTATGGTATTATTCATACCCTTACAAAAAAATTTAGACAAAAAAATTGAATTACTATTTGTTATTGTTTAACTAATTATGAAGAAAAGTTAATATTATGATTGTTTCATTAAAAACAAGTCTAAGAGGACAACTTTTATAAAAAATTTCAAACAATGGAAATTTTTTTACACTGAATCATATAAGCATAAAATATCAGTTTTACAGAAAATTGGTCTATTTTCCAAAGGTCATTTTTCAAATACTATTCTAAAATCATTTTCCAAATATTGTTGATAATACTCTAGAACGACATATTTTATGTGCTAATTGCATGATTATTTTGAGTATGATCCTACTAATTTGGATTATTTTGTGGTCTTTTATCTTTTAGGGACTAAATTGGAGGCGAGAGGAAATTTCAAGGTAAAAAGTGCGAATTTGAAGATATAATGGACCAACAAGCAAAGAAAGAGAGAAGTGGTGCCAAAATGCAAACATGGAAGACCCAAGGACTAAAATGCAAAAGAAGAGATTTTATAGCACAAGACTCTATTTTAACTTTAATTATATTAGGATAATTATTAAGGATTTTTATTTAGATTTAATTCTAGGATTTATTTTCATTTATCTTTAATTATTTGTATTTATCTTTTAGAATTTCATTAGGAATAAACTAGGTTTTCTAGTACTATAAATAGGAGATGGAGTGGCACATATTTGACATCTCTTTTTTCTGTAATCACTCTCTCTCCCAAAAACTCTGTCTTTTGTTCTTTCTATATTTTCTTCAATAAAAATCTCATATCTATTTTATTTATTTCTTTGCCAAAAATCATGACCCACTAAACCAATTTAGCCGAAGGTTGTCAAAATTCTCCAAAAAGGTTCATGAGGCTTAGAACCCGCGCTTAGCCTTCTCAACAAAGTATTCATCACTTCTTCGCATTACGGGGTTGATGCTTCCGTCCATGTCCCTTAATAGTGATCTTTTCAACTTGTGTAAGGAACGACTGCTTTGTACGTTTTAGGAAGATTACACAGTCGGTTCGATTGCTTTCTGCATCAGAGGTTGGCGAATCCAAGAGACAAAACGGCGTGGTATTCACCGTTGGGAAGTGATGATCTAGCAGAAGATAGTCCCACAAAAGCGATTATTACCTAGAGTAGGGCTCTGCCAAATTTTAAGTCTAAATCCTTGGAGCTGGTGGTCGTTCACTAGGCTGTTAAAACTCATGCTATATGGCTTTCTCGGTTTGCACCGCTTGTATCAATTGAAAACTCTTTTTCTTTTCTCTTTTATAATTCAAACTTTTTTGTGAAACAATTTTTGATGTCATGAATCTGCAAATTAAAATTCGAACAACTTTTTTTGTCCAATATTTGAAACTAATCGTTAGATTGACTTAGCTCTAAGGTATGTTCTTCTACTCATCAAAGGTATTGATCCACTGTACTGGTTATTGAATCGTCGCTTGGAGCTCGCTAGCAGAACTTTAAAAAGAAAAAAACTTAACAGACCATGAACTTAAATAAAAACTTTTGAATAGTTTAATAACTTAAATGAAAACTTATGAATAGTTCAATAACCAAATTATAACTTCTTTTTAGTTAAGTGACTAAAAAAATTTACCCATGATTTAGTGACTAATGGTGTAATTTATCCCGTATTCATTTGCTCAATGCTTAAACGACATCGTTAGCTTCTTCGCCCTTTTCCCTCTAGGGTTTAAGATTTATGCCCTTACTTTCCAGGGTTTAAGAGCCAATTCAAAAAGGAAAAAAAAAAAAACCACTCCCCAAGTCCCCATGAATGATAAAAAACAGCTTCAAATTCTTCTCTCACCTGAAGAAGAAGAAGAAAGCCTCGAAAAATTTCCCAGAACCCATTTCTTACAGAGCATTATCAGACTCCTACTTTGGCTCACCCCTCCAATTCTTCTCTTACTTGAAGAAAACTTCAAAGTACCCAGACCCCTATTCCTTCAACAAGGTTCTCCACAAGCTTACAGCTTCCGACTGTGGCGCACTTTCTCTCAAGTTACTGTCTTTTTTCCTCTCCAAAGGGTCAACCCCTCACCCTTCTTCTTTCAGTTCAACCATCTCCTTTTTTTGTAAGTTGGAACATTGTTCTTATGCTCAAAAGCTTGTAAATTTGATGCCTTTGTATGGGTGTGAGCCGGATATTGCAACTTTTAATTCTTTGATTGATGGGTATTTTAAATGTGGTGAAGTTGTTAAGGCTTGTTTGATTGTGAATGAAATTAGGGTAGATAAATGTAAGCCCGATTTGGTTACGTTTAATGTGTTATTTAATGGGTTCTGTAAGATGAGGAAGAAGAAAGAGGCTTTTGTTTATATGGGTTTGATGTGGAAATGCTGTTTGCCCAACGTGGTTACCTATAGTACATGGATTGATATGTTCTGTAAAGTGGGGGATTTGAATATGGGGGTTAAGGTGTTTAGGGATATGAAGAAAGAGAAGGTGTTGTTTAATTCCATTGTGTTCACCTGCTTGATCGATGGCTACTGTAAGGTTGGTGATTTCGAGGCTGCGTTTGAATTGTGTAAGGAAATGAAACTGGCCAAGCTTGCAGTAAATGTCGTTACCTATACTGCACTCATTGACGGTCTTTGCAAGAAGGGGATGCTGGAAAGGGCTGAGTGCTTGTTTTTCAGAATGTTGAAAGATAAGGTTAAGCCTAATTCTGTTGTTTATACTTCAATCATTGATGCTCATTTCAAAAAGAGTAATGTAACTGATGCCCTGAAATATTTAGGTAAGATGTATGTTCAGGGACTTGAGTTTGACATGGCAGCATATGGGGTAATAATAGCTGGCCTTTGTAACACTGGTTTGTTTGACAAAGCATCAATATTTATGGAAAATATGGTCAAGAGTGGACTGCGGCCTGATAAATTGATGTTAACCATGATAATGGATGCCCATTTTAAGGCTGGGAATGTAAAAGCTGCATTGAATGTCTATGGTGAAATTTTGGCCCGTGGTTTTGACCCCGATGTTATCGTTCTTACAAGCTTAATGGATGGCCTCTGCAAGCATGGTTGTCTAAATGAAGCTGAAAGTTATTTTTGCAGGGAAAAGGCTAATAAAATATCTTATACAGTGCTCATTACTGGGTTGGCTAAGAAAGGGGATTTTACTGAACTTAATAGGGTTTTTAGGGAGATGTTGGAGGCAGGGTTCACTGCAGACAAATATGTATATACTTCTTGGATTGCCGGGCTTTGTGAGCAAGGAAATTTGATAGAGGCCTTTAGAGTAAAGAATAGAATGGTTCAAGAGGGTTTACAACCTGATCTTTTAACTTATAGCTCCCTTATTTTTGGTTTAGCAAATAAGGGTCTAATGATTGAAGCAAAGCAAATATTCGAGGATATGTTGAGAAGGCAAATTACTCCTGATGCTGCAGTTTATGAAATTATGATCAGAGGGTATCTACAACAGGATAATGAAGCTGCTGTTACTGGTTTGCTTGAGGAAATGGAAAAGAGAGGTTTTTCAAAAGCAACATGCAAAGTAGGTGGAAATGAATTTCAATGACACATGCCGCTTTTGATTCGACTTTGATCAAGCTTGTCTGACCATTATCTGAAATTGTAAAAGAACCCCCTTCAATCTGGTTTGCTTACTAGATAATGGAACACGAGATGCTTTCATAGTAGGACTCCATTCCCCAGTTTCAGGTCCATGCACTTTAAGTAAATAGAATACTTTTTGGATTGCTACCAAAGGGAAAGATTATTGACTGCCTTGCTGTTTTATGCGACACTGATGAACAAACTGGAGGCGATCGATCTGATATTTTCTGTCACTGAGTAGTACAGCCTTTGTTGTCACCTGAAGTCTTTTTGCAGTGGATCTTAGCTTGCAGAATACATGCCACCATATTGAAACCCAGCTGTAGAAGGAACCCAAGATGCATGCCTTTCAGAATCATCACATGTGATGGAAAAACAAGTATTGGTAATATATTTTATTTTCTTAATTTAATTTAAGTTTTTTTGATTTTCTGTCATCTTACTAATTATCTTGCTTCTTAAAATTGGGGGATGTGTTCTATAACTCAAAAATGCATTATAAATGTTCGCTAGCTTGAAACTGATAGGTTAGAATTATCAACATACATATTTCTATCTGGTGAACACGTGCTGTTGATGTTGCTTCCTTGAACTTTCAAGTGGGCCTGGTTACTGGAAGTTTTATGATTACTCTAAGTCCCTCACAATAACTATATTGGTCTGAATCAGAAAATTTACTGTGCTCTTGCTTTGTTTTACTTTTGGTTGGGACGAAATCATTCACTATACTTCTAATAGTTGATTACTTTGTGCTTTTCATGTCTTGACACCTTCAGATAATTTCATTTATGTTAATATTCTGATTGGCAGGCTTATGATCCTTGTTGACATTTTTACTCACTTTTATACCTAATGCATTTGCATCAAATGAATTCAGTATTATAGTTTCCCTGAACAACTACAGATTCATCAGCTATCTTTCAGTTCTCCTACAGATGCCAAAGGAACGTTGGATCTTGTCAAATTCCTCTTCCCTAAGCATGCCTTGGTGAGAACCTGAAATGGCTATTCTTAAAGAAACTATCCAATCTGAAGTCAGAATCCAGTGTTATTCTCCTGCAAACAGTGAAACAATGACCATTCTTTCAACACATAATGGGAAAGCAGATGCTTACATTGGTTCAAAAGCTGCTTTTATCCAAATTTGAAGTGCTCAACATGTTGTTCAGTGGATAAATCTTACTTGGGTTCGAATTGACTCAAAGGCTGTTTCAAGGCTGCAGGCAAGTGATGGAAGAATTGCTGAATGTAATCTTAGTAGTGGATGGAAAAGGTTATACACCAGGATGAGCTTTTGCTCCGTGTTGGGAGAAAAACAGTGGGCTTTGGACATGCCCTCCCTGGTAATTCTCTCTGCTGTCCCGAGAAATGCGCTTGGATTAGTCGATTTTGAATCTTTGATAATCTTTTTGGAGAAAAACAATTGCCTTGATAGAAATATTTGATAATCTTTTAGAATGATGATGAATCACTGTTATTTTCTTGCTATAACCCAGTGGCCGATGGAAAACTTGCATCTAAAATCATTTCTTCCAAATAAAAAATAAAAGTTATGCAATTATCTTCTACTTGAAGGTCTTCTATGGGCTCCTCCCTTGTATATACTTCAATTTTATGCATAAAAATCAAACTTTTTCATGGAAAGAAAGAAAGGCTAATGTTTTTTTTTCCCTTTTAAACATAAATCCAAACATTTGATATAATTAAAAGAGGAAAATGGGTTATAGCATTCAATTTAGCATAACTTATGTAAACAATGAGGAAGGAACCTTAAACACTTATGTAAAGCATTCAATTTTTCTTTACTTCACAGCCACCTTACTCCTCTTCGACTCTCCTTTTTCGTCTCTTCGCCTGTCTAGGCGAATTGATCTCTTTACCTTCTCTTTTATTGTACACTTGTATCAACAATTGGTGCGCTAAGTGTAGACCGAACCATGGCCTCTTCTTAGAATGATGATTCCCTCAACACTGCAAACCCTACCAACCAAGAGCTCTTTCAATACCAAATAGGAACCTCGCCAGTTGCCTTCACTCAGCTAGTTGCAACCTTCAACCAGACTGCCACATGCCAGTCATAGCCTTTACTTGGGGCCTCCTCCTTCTTTTTAAGAGATATTCTTGCACAACTCTACCAATATATCCACCTTTCTTGGTTGTTCTATTCGACTCCTCAAGTTATTGCTACTACCATCCTTGTAGACCAAGTTTCTTAGCATTAACACTCTGGTTCCTAACAACGAGTCATAGAGATGGAAGAGAAAATGTGTCACATGGAAGAACAACTTTTTGAGCATCAGCGCCGGTTTCAAGAACAATAGAGCTTAGGGTAGCTAGGGATGTTTCTAAGAGAGATAACCAGCCTTAGGCGGAGGACATCATTTAGTATAACCTTAGCAAATAACATGACTTCTGGTAGTAGAACGACCCCCTATTGACAATAATTTTTCGGTTGGCTCCCAAGCCAAGTCGTTTGTGGCAATAATGTTTCCTTGGAAGAATAGATGTTATTGGATCTAATTCCTTTAGTGCAGTATTATTGTCTAAGTATACTTGTATTTTTTGAACAAATTGGTTTAATAAAATATTCATTAATTATATTAATATTCTTTGTATAATTTTTTTCAATGGTTTTTGCACGCAAAGCAAAATCGAAGCAAATATTAGCTCATTGATTATCTAACGTTTAACTAATACTAAGTGGTATTATATGGTCAAGTTATTATACGAAAAGATAACTTATATTAGTAGATAATTTAAATATGTCTTTAGTCTAATTGGAAACTAGCAGATCGATTAAAGGACTAATATGCTATCTATCAAGTCCAATTTGGGAGATATCTTATCTTGGATATCGAAGCGGGTGACTCTTAGAAGATGAAGACATAGATATGACTAATTGGACTGATAGTACATTAGACAAGACCCAAGTAGAATAGATCCTAGATCCATTTGTGAACTTATTCACTTGTGATCTTTATAGGGTGGCATACCTTAATCGTGAGTGGATGATGGACTCTTTGTGCGTGACTTGTATACTTTCATATAAATGAAGTCCGAGTTCAAATAGATAATGAATTGAAAACTAGAATGTTAGGTATATGACTTTTGTAGTATGTAGCATCATTCCACAATAGTGGAATTCATAGCCCAACTAAAAGGCAAATGATATCCTCTCATTAGCATTGCATGATAGATGAAAAGTAAACATGACCATGTGTTATTTGTCTTTGTGATAAATGATTTAATTACTATTTGGTAGTAATTGACTTTTCATGAATGAAGATTTAATGGTTACCATAAGATAAAATAAGATCATATTGGAGAACGAATTTAACCTAACGAATTTAAGGATATCTTATAAGGGTAACACACTTATGACAAGGTCATTGGAAGAACACTTATTAAGTAGCTTTTGCAATGGTACTTAGTTACGATACTTTAGTGGAAAAATTTCATGACTAAATAATGTTATAATTACTAGATGAAAAGTTGAAACTTACTTATAAATTATTTGAGCCCCAATTATATATTAAGCTCGATAATCACTGAGAGGGGGGTGAATTGGTGTTTTAAAAACTTTAAGGAAATATGACAATCAAATGAGACTCAAGATTTTATAGTGGTTCAGCCTCAATTGCCTACCTCCACTACCTTAGCTTACCAAAAATAAGGATTTCCCAAATTCACAATATTTGAACTTTTCATGGATATGGTTTAAGCTTTACAAAACACTATCTTTTCACTATGCAAGATAAAGCCACTTCCCTTAAGATTTTCCACCCCAAAACCTTAAGCAATCCCTTACAAAGATGGAAAATGAGAAAAAATATTAAAGGCACCTCTCAAAGGTACAATGATAAAGCTCGTTCAGTAACAATACAACACTTGAAAGGAATACAAGAAATGGTTACCCAAGTGTGTGTATGAAGAACAAAGAGAATATGAATGAAAATATTGGATTTTTGTGTAATTGACTTTACAAGCTTCTTTCTTATCTTTAATATGGAGCTATTGACTTGTATTCATGCCTTCTAATAACCTTAGGGATGTTGAGAATCAATTAGATCTATTGTTGCAATTGATTCCAGACTATATACCACTCGTATGGGTACAAGTAGACTTATGTCGATAGAAGTATTCAAAATTATGATCGCTGGAGCCCAATATATCGATAGAAGTCCACTTGTATCGATAAAAGTATGAAGGTTTCATAGGTTTCAACTCGTATTGATAGTTGTATCAGTAGAAGGTGGAGGGGAACCCTAAAATTACTCACTGACTTACTTGTTTTGGTAGAAGTCTCCCTAAGTATTGGTAGAAGTCTGATGCTTTGCTTGGAATGCTTTTTAACTTACTTCTACTAGTAGAACTCCTTCCAAGTATCAATAGAAGGGCCACCGAGTATCGTTAGAAGTTTGGAAAATTTCTTAGGGTGCTCTTTGACTTGGTTCTATTGATACATTTATACACTTGTATAGATAGAAGTTTCCTAGAGTTGTAAAATTTGACTTGAAACATTATTTTTCAAAGGTATTTTATAAGTTTAATCATTTGATGAGTTTGTAAGCACTGGAAAATAATCTTACAATTGCTTTTACAATTGATTGAAATTTTGACTAAAGATAATTTTCAATTTGACTCTGTTATATTAAAATATTTGAAAAATTAGGGCTAACAATTTCCCCCTTTTCTATATAACAAAACCATTAAAAATAATTTCTAACTCCCTCTTACTCAAAAAATATTTTCAAGTTTAGCACCTTTAAAAAATATTTGATGCAAACATTTATAAAAGTTTTGAATTAATTTTCAATTTGACTCTGTTATATTAAAATATTTGAAAAATTAGGGCTAACAATTTCCCCCTTTTCTATATAACAAAACCATTAAAAATAATTTCTAACTCCCTCTTACTCAAAAAATATTTTCAAGTTTAGCACCTTTAAAAAATATTTGATGCAAACATTTATAAAAGTTTTGAATTAATTTTCAATTTTAATAATGAAGGCATATTTGAGAAATGGTTGAAAAACAATTACTTTTTTGTTTTAAACTATTAGCTTATATAACAATATATTCATTTGCAAATTTTTACTTTTCTTCTCCCCTTTTTGTAATATAAAAAACTACACATTTAAAAACTAAGGGAGAATTAAAAGAGTATATAGATCATGATAAAATGATATAAAAGAAAATAAAATAAAGAAGATATAAAAGCATAAGACAAGGAGTTTAGTGCAAAGAATCCAAAGCATATTAGATAAATATGGTAGCAAAAATAAAAGGAAAAACATCCAAAGTTTCATGCTTCCATAGCAAGTATCATCCAAAGTAGAAATAAAAGCAAGCAAAAGCAAGCAAAGTAGCACATATCCCAACCAAACAACTAGGACAATTTTAAGCCAACAAAATAAACTAGATGTCTGAAGGAGAATGAATCGAGAGGCAGGATCTGAGATGCACTCATCCAAAGATTTTATCGATCATTAACATATGTTGTTAATGTATCAAAATGAGCATCAACACGCAAAGAAAACCCATGTATCATATCAAGAAGAGCGAGGATACGAGGATGGAGGAGATACCAAAATAGGAATATCTTCTTGTTGAGGAGCATCTTATTGTGGTATGCCTTCCCATTATAATTGACGATAGCTTGTTGAACTTGATGAGCTTGATGAGCATGCTCGAGATTGCGAATTCATTTACCATCACATTTGATCCAACCACAACTATAAGCGGTTGATATATCAAGATAAAAAGTAATGGCTTGATCGAGGTCAACATTAACGTTTAACTTAAGGACTCAAAAGATATGAGAGAGGTAGGTTCCATACCTAAGAGTTTTGTTACTAGGCATTGGAAGACAAACAATCTTGACAATGTAAAGGAAAATGATTGAGGCAAGGTTAAGGCAATGGTTTGTGTGAAAGCAATGTCACATCTAATAATCCAAATTACAAAATCCAGAATGCTTGTTGGTAGGGGACATTATGCAAGTAAAAATAAGATGGATGATCCTATCATACAAGTCTAAGTCATCTATATAGTTTTTAGGGATGACAAGGTCGTGAGGGAATAAACCATTATTGTTATCATTACCCTCGTTTGGAATGGAGAGATGTCTCGTAAGGGAAGAGATAGAGACCTCAACCTCTTCATACATGACATAAGAAGTGATAGAAATGATGGTTTAAACATCACCACCATAGGTAAATTTGGCATTGGGGTAAAAGGCTTTAATGAGGTTTTCATAGAAAATACCCTTAATTTGGAGACAATGTAACCAACCTTAATCATGACGTTGGTCGAGGTACCTAAACTTAAATTGGCCCGAGAAACAAGTTAAGGATAAAGGGACAAGATATTTAAATGTTGCGGGTGGAAAGTATGTGTTAAAGTTTTCAAGGGAACCATTGTCCTCTAAACAATCTGCTAGGGATGGGGTTGTGTTTGTATTAGAGGATTCACCCCTAGCACGCTTCTCAGTGGAACGCTTAGTAGAGCTACAGGGAGGCATGATTGGCTAAAGGGTAAACTTAGGGTAAAGGGGACGAATAAAAAGTAAGTACTTGCAAAAATAGAGCATACTGAAGCAATTTATATCCTTAATGGTAGTAGTTTAGATGCAAATAATGTTATTTTAGAAACTATGCAATTGTATGAAAGTGTTAAAACATATAAAATCATATATATATACACTAATAGAACTTGCAAAAATATGCATATATACGTATAATATAAATAAAATAAGTATATATAGTTAATAGTATAAAAATATAGACACAATAAATAAATAAGTAATCAAGAGTGTAACTAAATAAATATACATAACAGTTATAAAAACTAAACTAAAGTATATTTATATATGAAAATTTAGATTAAAAAAAACAATCTAAAGATATAGAATAATTAAAAAAAACAAAAGTAGCTGTAAATATATATGTAATAGTATTTATAAAAAAATAAATCCATATTTATGTATAATTTATATAAACATATAATATAAAAATAATATATATAGATGGGTAGAAGATTGTATATCCCTTTGTTTCTTTTTATTAAATAAAACCAACATGCAAGAATGAAAATCAAAGCCTAGATAGTCTAGGTCCTAATAAACATTTTTTAAAACTAGCATGATTTAGAAAGAAAATAAAAAAAATGACAAGAGAATAAGTTAGGGTTTACCTTTTAAAAATGGAGAAAAATGTTACAACCCATTTTTCAGTGAAATCGGAATAGTGGTTTTGAGACCACAAATTCGATCCGAAAATATAAATTATTTTTATTTTATTACATGACCCGTAATATGATATAAATTTCATGTGAAAATTTTGATAAGAAAATTTTACCGATTATGTGTTTAATTACGGGAAGGACCAAATCGCATAAAACGTAAAAGTTGAATTCTAGTAGCTAGAAGGATCAAATAGCTATGGAATTCAAAACTTAAGGTCCTTATATGGTAATTAGACCATTAATAAAAAGTTAGTAGATATTATTGGATGATTCATCCATGGAAAATTAGAAAAAGGCTAAGGACTAAATTAGAAATCAAAATTATTAAAGATGATAAATTAATTAAATAGAAATAAAAAATATTTTTATCACCTTCTTCCTCAAAATATTCCATGGAAACCCTAGGAGAGAGAGAAGAAACTTTCTTGGCTAAATTGGGTAAGCTTTCTTGTCTGGTTTTTAGTAATTTTGATATTTTTGAAACCGAGGTAGCTTAATCTATCTATTTGGGGGATCAATTTGAAGAGTTATCAAAGTATGGAAATTAGGTCATGGATGTATATGCTGAAAATTTGAAATTTATGGTAGAAAGTGAAATGTTGTTGATAGATAAACAACTTTTACAAAATGATTTTTGATAAAACATGATTTAGGGACTAAAATGTAAATTTGTCAAAATTGAAAAAAATTCTGAATTTTATAGAACATATGTGCTGTAAATTTTAAGGTGGAATTTTGGTTAGGCTTGGAATAGGAGTAAATTGCATAAATTTCATTTTCCAAGCCTAAGGATGAAATGGGAATTTATGGAAACGTTAGGGGTAAAATGGTAATTTTGCCTAGGATGTAAATTGAGTTCAGATGAATATGAAATGTGATAAATGTAAAATTTACTCATATAAATCCGGATAGACCAAGTTCGGAGCTAGAACGAGGAAAAGAGGAAAATATCGGATTAGTAGATTTTACGTACACGAACATTTGTCGAGGCAAATTTATGTAACTAATTTGTATATGTTTATATGTTTGAATTAAACGTTACGTTGTGAATTGTACAAATATCATATATATATGTGACACTAAAATTGTATCTGGCAAAGCCCGATCAACGATAATGCCCGAAAAATGATAAATGATAAAAATGTTACTTTTATGCTTGAAATGAATGTGAGATGTGTTTATTTGAATTAGATGAATGTTATGGATGTATGAAATAATCACATGCCTGATAATGCTTGAAAAATGTTTAAATCCCGGTTGAATAAATGGAAAAATCGATGGATATGTGATTTCCCGAAATGAATGAGGTCCTGCATTTGTTGCTGACGGGATTTAGCTCGAGCATATGTTATGAATTGGATTTAGCCCAGACGGGTAATCTAGATTAAGCTCCTTAGAGCATATGTCATAAAAAGGATTTAGCCTGGACTGGTAATCTTGTTGTATACATGTGTGGCTCGAGAGTGTACTTTCTAAAATAGTACCTTATGGGTACCATTGAGTATGAATTGACGGATCCTGATTTGTACACCTTAAGTGTACTACTTGTGTATCCATTGATATTTCAAAAAATTCAACGGGTGACAATTCCGGGCATGAGAAGATATGAATAATAAAATGAGTTATTACGTGTATCTGTCTGAAATACAAGAAAATGATGATGCATGAAAAGTGATATATGAAAGTATGAGATGGTGATATTTGTATATGGAATTTATTTGATGAGAATGTTCATCCTTGATTCTAAACTTGTACACCTTGAGTGTACTACTACTTGTGTGACCTTGATATTTCGAATGATATGAGTAAAGTTCTGACATGAAATAATCTGAACTCGAGATAAACTATTATAAAATTATAATTGTAATATAAAGAGATAATTTATACATGTTAAATAAATAAATGTTGTGGAAAGCATATGTACATGGAAACTTGATTGTTGTTGAGCCCATATTTGTTTTGATGTTATTATGAAATATATGAGTAACAAAGGTAATGAGGATGTGTGTAGGGTTTGAGGTCAAATTGATTGAATATGCCTTACATAGTTACCTCAAAATAGAATGAATGGTAAGTTAAGTACCACGTTATACGAACTTACTAAGCATTTTATGCTTACTTAGTTTTATTTCCCTGTTTTAGAGTAAATCGAAAGCTTGTTGGATTGGAAGCTTGACGGAGATCACTCACACTATCCATTGGCCCATGTCGGTACAATATGGTAAAGCAATTATGGTTACAATGACATGTATAGTTTATATTGGTCATATTGGCATGTAAATGTAAATGATTATTGTAATCTAGCCATTGGAATGACTAGTGATGATTATGTTTTGGTACATGTATATATATATATGTATTTAAGTTTATTTTATAGAGATAACATAAGGGTTTCTTATTGATTGATTGAGAAAGGTAAGATTTAAGCATGAATGCATGTAATAATATATCATGTTAGATGTTATAAATTGCTTGAATTCAATGCTTGGGCTAGTTGGTATTTGGACGTAAGTTTGGTACAGGAATTTGGTATGATTTCGGGTGAGAAATGAAGCTAGGAATGGCTTTATTTTGTCCACACGGGTAGACACACGCGCGTGTGTCTAGACTGTGTGTGACATACGGCCCGGTACATGGGCATGTGGTTAGGTCGTGTTTCCTCTGCACCTTAAATTCGAGAAAATAAAATGCTCAGAATTGAGCACACGGGCAGAGACACGAGCGTGTGTCTCAGCCATGTGTGCTACACGACCTAGAACACAGGTGTGTGTCTTGGCCGTGCGAAACCTGCACCTAATTTCAAAAGAATTTAATTAACCACACAGCCTAGCACATGGGTGTGTGGCATGGTCGTGTGCACAAGTCAGAGAGTTACATAGGGTTGAAAATGGCCTGCAGCACGGGCGTGTCTTAGGGTCACACGGGCGTATGAGCCCTGTAACTTGGAAAAATTTTGAAATTTCGTAAAATTTTTTTAGAATTTTCAATTTAGTCCTGATTCGATTCTAAAGCTCATATTGGGCCTCGAGGGTCCATTTAAGGGACATTACGAATAATTTTGGAAAATGAATAGTAATTTTTGTAAATTATTTGAAAATGCTCTGAAAGTTCTGGTAATGCTCCGTAACCATGTTTCAGCGACGTGCATGGGTTAGGGTTGTTACAAAAAATGAGTGAAAAAGTGTAGATTGTTGTGGAAAATATGCTAAAAAAGTGTTTAGAGCATGTGTGAAACAAGATTTGCAAGAAATTTGAGTAAAAATGAGAGATTGTGGGGTAGGAGAGGAAGGGGGAACGAATGGGAGAGAATAAGGAAAAGAGGGAAATAAATTTTGATTGGTATGAAGTGTTATGTAGAAAAATAAAATGTTGTTAGGGTATTTAAATGCTCAAAACTATTGAGATTTGGACACTTGTATCGGCAAAAGTGCCTAAGTATCGGTAGAACTCCCTTTCTTCTGATACTAGATGAACAACAAGCCTAGAAAACCAAATTTGCATTTTTCTACTGATACTTATAATACTTCTATCGAAACAAGTTTGTATAAAATGGAAAAAATACTCAAAAACATAAGAAGAAGAAGAAGAAGAAGAAAATAACATACTTTTTATCATACAATAGTATAATTAAAAGTGTATATGCAAGAAAATCAAACAAAACATGCTTTGAAATAGACCATCAATGTGAGACAAATTTACTAAGATACTCAAAATTGAAGTTTTAAACAAAAATAAATAACAATATAGCTAATTTGTCCACAAAAATTATTTTAAACATGTTTGAATAAAGAGAATCAAATAAATAGCATAACAAAGAATATTAACATAAACTTTTACCAAGCATGATTAAAACAAACAAAATATCAAGAATGTTAAAAGGGCAACACAAGTTCTTATCAAGGTAAGTTCATAAGTCCTAGCTCTCCCCTAATTTTCTGAAACATTTCTATATCTAGAGGCTTAGTAAAAAAATATCAGTAAATTGATGCAAATTATCTAAAAACTCCAGAGTTATATCTCTTTTTTGCACATAATCTGTAATAAAATGGTGTCTAATCTTTATGTGCTTTGTTCTAGAGTGTTGGATGAGATTTTAGTCGAGCATTGTCACATCCAAAATTTGGGCGACCAGAATTTTAGGCGTGTAGATGAAAAGATGTTTGCTCTCGCGCACTCTGGAAGTTAGTTCACCAAATTGTAGCTTCTGGCAAACTAATTTTTTGGGCTAATTGAGTATCCCTCAGGGATGTATATTAGGATCCAGTCTTCATGTGTTCTTAAGTAAAGAAAGAGGACAACATATAGGAAGAGTAAGCTTTGTGTAGGTCACCGCCAAATGTATATTACGCCTAGTTTGTTCAAGTACTATGAATGACAAGTCTTAGTAACTAAATCTGGTTATAAACCAACTAGAATAATTGGACGAATGAATTATGGAAAAGATTTTCATTTATGTTTTCTTCGGGTTTTGTAGGCCATTATGAAAGACATATTTTGAAATTCCAAGACACTTGTCAAGTTCCACTACAAAGGAAGTAGATTATATATATGTGTGAGAAGGGTTTGTGAAAAGGTTTTCTTTTCCTTCAGAGTAATTCCTTAATTCTTTCTTTTCTTAAGTATTAAATGTTATTGCTAGTTGCTCTTCTTATGTGATCTGGAAGCGAAGGATTCTTGGATAAAATCGGGGTGTTCTATCTTTTGGTAAGTCTGATAATTTTTTACGTCAAGAATAAGAATGCTATGAAGTATATAGGTAGTAAGTTACGAATGAAAAGACCTGCATGAAAGGCCCCGAAAATAGGTCTAGTGGTTTTGAGTAAGTTTATCGAGTTCAAAGTAAAAATTGAGAATTAATTGGGTTAATTAGCGAATTATATTCTTAATTAGTTAGCTTAATTTCATCTAAAAATGGATCAATAATATTCCAAAAAATAAAAATATTTTTAGAAAAATTAATTTTATGGTTTCAAATAATTTTTGGGTAAAAATAAATATTTTGGGTTAAATTGGAATTTAAAAATAATTTAAAATGGGGGTTTAATTGGGTGATTTAAAATATTAATTGAATGGGACTAATTTGAAAAACAAGGGAAATGTGTAAGAGGTTTTATAGCAAATAAACCATATTTCGGAATTTTGGAGGGCAAAGAGGAAATGTGTAAGAGGTTTTATTGCAAATAAACCATATTTCGAAATTTTGGAGGGCAAAGAGCAAATTATAAAACAAAGGAAAGGGGGGAGTGGCCTAATGGCAAATTCCCTAGATTTTGAAAATCAAGTGGGGGTTTTCAGTTTTAAAACCTCTGCAACTACCTCACTTTTCACTCAATTTCACCCGAATTGAGAGCTTTTTCTCTCGATCTTTTTACTTGTTTTCATAAATCAAATATCAGAGAATAGATCTAAACCTTTTTTCTCCCAAAATTTTCTCTAAAATCTCTCAAAATAAATTTCAATGTCGGGCAAAAAGTCATCCGAATTTCTTCAAGCATTTTGATTCAAGCTTCCAAATAAATGATTTGAGTTCAATTGAAGGTAATCATCATCTCTAAACTTGTTTTTCAGTTGATTTCAGTCATTATCTGTTAATTAAAGTGATTATAATGGATTTTCAACTTTAATTTCTTCTTTCTTGAACTTGAGGATCAACAATGGTGGATCTTTAATTTTGAATTGCAATTCAAATATTAATAGATGTCTAAGCTCAAAATAGGTCTAATAAGAGGTTTTTAATCTTAAACCAAAAGATCAAACATGTTTTATGGATCAATTTTGAGAAATTCGAATTTCATCAAGAACATGGATAATTTTTTCGGAAAATTATGAAACAGATTAAATGATGAAATTAACACTTAGAATTCATGTTACTAGACTAGGAATGAAGATTAGAAGTGGTTTGAGGTGCTGAAAAGGGAGTTTAGTTTAGGAATTTCATATTTTGGCTTAGTTGTGCAACATCGGTGAGGTAGTTTAGAGCAATGATTTAGATTCGTATAGTTTATCAAATTTCATGTTTCTTGTTGCTCTTGTTAGTTTGTAATGCATACTTTGTCTCAGTTAAAGCTCCACATCAAGAGGAGGAATTTACAAATCAAAATTGAAGCTCAAACTTGCTTGTTTGAACACTTTTTTACTTAAAGAATAAGTGTGGAGGTGAGTGATATTAAGGGCAATTTGGTAAATTGGCCTGATTATGTGTTAAATTAAAGGTTTAATTGGTGTTATTAATGACTTAATTACATATTGGATGGTTGGATTTGCAAAAATAGGTTTTATTTTATAAAAGAGCAGAATGGCAATTGGTTTGGTAAGTTGTGTATTATGCTTTTTGCATGATTAAATTGTATGGAATAAATTGATATTTGGAGCATGAATTGCTTATTTATTGAACATTTAATAAAGGTGTTCTAATTGGTATATGAATATTGGAAAATGATATTTTCTATGCTTAATTTTATTGATGTTAAAATTGTTTAGCAACATGCTTTTACTTGCATTTTAACATATTAAATTAAGTTATTAAACAACAGATTTTATGCCTTGATTGTATGATTATATTGGCAACATTGCATGGTAGATCTATTGGATATAGTTGGCAAGCCATAGAATTTGTGAGTACTCACCATTATTTGTGATATTGTGAGCATATGGCTTTTGGTGGACTAATTTGTTTGGAGTAGAGAAGGAAGTGTTGAGCTTGAGTCACCACTCATCGGGTTTTTTGAGGTGCTATGCGTGTGGCTTCGGCCACTCAATTCGGAGGACTGTATTTGATTTGTGGGAGTTCGGAGATCCATTTATCTAATGTATGATCACACGTTTACTTATTGCCATGAATGTATTATGCTAATATAATTGATTGATTGTGCCAATATAATTGAATGTTTATATGTTAAAAGATGATTTTACATGCCATGGAAAAATTGATTCTTAATTCTTGAAATAGCATGTGATGTTATGGTGAAATATTAACATGTTGTGACTGAAAATTTAATGCTTAATTGCTTTGAATTATGCATGACTGGGTATAAATTACTTGATGTTTTTACTATCATTCACTGAGGCTTTTTAAGCTCACACCCTCACATTTCGTGCAGAGAACTTTCGGGCGTAAGGAGTCAAGAAGCGTGTGCAAGGGCAATCCAAGAATAAGGCTCAGTAGTGGCTTAAGAAATTTACTTTAGAGACTGTATAGGGGTATTGTGATGCTTTTGGGACTAGTGTTATTTTACTTGTAATGGACATTGGACATTAAATTTTGGACTTTAATTTTGATGATTTTATAATTGCTTTAATACATGATTTTATGTCTAATTGACGTTTGATTTATGGTATGTTGATGAGTGTTCGTACGGTGGTTGATAACACGGTGTATGAAACATATATTTTATACTAACAATGTTTAATTAAAGCTTACCATGGAGTGGATTGCTTGCGACTAAGGTATGTAGCTTGTGTAAATTAATTGGTGTTTGCTAAGCGTGTAATTGGGTGTTAAATTTTGATTAATTGTTGCATATTTGTTGTAAATAAATTAAATTGGAGATGTGTGGATGTTTATGATAATTAATTGTAGCTATTTCAAGTTTAATGGGTAAGTAAAATATGTAAAATCGGGTAATTAAAATGACCTTTTGACAAAATAGGTACAGTGGTTTGCACACGAGCGTGTGGGTTTTGGGGGGTTTGATTTTTAGTTTTTGTAATCTAGTATTCTAATTTGCTTAATTTATAATTTAGTCCTAAAACTTGATTAGATTAATTGAAGCCTTTAATGATAGGGAAACTTGGTAATATTTTAGGATTAGACTTGTAACTGTTAATATTTGGTAGAAACACTCTTATTTTTTAATTTGAAAAATGTACTAAATGTAGCACCCCAAACCCGGCCCAGACATTATGGCCAGATCCGACATGCCACATCGAAGCGTTCAGAACATTTTATATTGTTGATCCAGAAAAACTTACTTAGTGTTTTAAAAGATAATTTCATTATAGGTTAAAGTGAATGGAAGCTGTGCACTAGGTAGGAAACCGGAAAAGAGGTGGTGAGTCTATCGGACTGCTTAAGTACCAAGCTCCCTTCGGATCCAATCCTAGACATGCATACCGCCATTGCCACACCTTAACGTCATGGATATTTCTAGGAAACCGATTTGATTATGTCATTTTTAGGAAAAGTGATTAATTTTGGAAAATACTTTCATTGCGGAAGCTTTGCTTGTTGTCGTATTATTTTGAAATCAATTGTTATTTTTGAAAACGCGCCCTAAAGCTATCCAATTTCAACAGTTAAAATAAGTAATACCTATCTTAGTAATACATATTAAAACCATCAAAAATAATTAAGCGGCCTTATTACATTTAAAAACCCAAAACTTAAAACGTAAATAAAAGGATGTCCAGTTCACCAGAAGAAAATCAAACTTTCAGAACGGGTGGCCATTTCGAATTCCCTCACAGCTCCAAGCCCACTATGGTTGGGGATTACCTGCGTGGATGAAAATAAAAGGGGTGAGTTTGGGGAAACTCAGTGTGTAAATTAACCCAACCATAGCTTATATCAGCTCAAACCACAGAAACAGAATAAGTTGGCCTTAGCCCAGAACAGAAATTCAGAATAAAGCCCATAGGCCCATAACAGAACAGAACATATATTACATGTTTATGCAGAAACCCAACCATATCCAACCGTATACACCCCGTACCAACCTTACACCGTGTGGGGAGACAACTCGACCCACCCAACCGCTACACACCACAGAAATCGCAGCGAGGCTGCCAGATATTGTGACGGAGTCACCAGATACAGATATTGTGGCAGAGCCACCAGAACAGATATATGTGGCAGAGCCACCAGATCAGATAATTTTGGCATAGCCACCAGGACAGATATATGTGGCAGAGCCACCAGATCAGATAATTGTGGCATAGCCACCAGGACGCTTCCTCCATAATATAACCCAAGTCCCCATGCAACAGATATATAATCATGGCATATATCATACAGAATCAGATCGTCATGCTTTTCAGTCAAAAGTAACCCTAGGGGTATAATGGTAATTTTGCATACATAGGGGTATTCAAGTAATTTAACTATTCTTAAGGTTTTCATACATAACATAGCCATTTACGTACGATCAGAAACACTTACCACGTTTCTTACCAATTTGGGCCCGTTGGCCCATTATCCTGTTTTTGGCCCATTAAGCCCAAAAATATCGAAATGCACAGAATCGCGCACTCTGTAGTCTTATCACTTTAATTTACCATATACATCAAACTATTAATCTCATGAGCATTCACACACTCGCAAGATCTCAAAATACCGGCTTTTCGGCATTTCGGCTTTTCGGCTTGTGCCGATCTAGTCTATAAGAGGGTGTTAGTTACACACCTGTTTGCGACGATATGCTGACGAGATCCACACACGAACTGCCTACAATTGGATTACTAACACGTTAATCTAACTATTCAAATACGAACTACGTATTAACCCCTTACAATATTCAGCCAACCACACCTACAGATCATAGTAAGCTTATAAGAAATAAATAAGCAACTCATTAACAATTTTTTGTCAATGTTTACCACATAATCATAATTTCACTGCAAGCTATCTTCTTGAGCAACAGTCACTAAATCATTTATAACTGGAGCTACGAAACTCCAAATCAAGTGTCGTTAATTTTCCCTAAAAATAGACTCATATATCTTCTATTCATAAAATTTTCAGAATTTTTGGTTTGGCCAATCAATACCAGATTTTTCTTAAAGTTTCCCATGTTTCACTGTTTGACTAATCTGACCACTCTTCATTACGAATCAAATTTCTCATTGTACAGAATTCAAAATATGTTCTCGTTTATTTCATTTGAAACTAGACTCATTAAGCTTTAATTACATAATTTATTCACCTTCTAACTCATCTCTCACAATTTATGGTGATTTTCCAAAGTCACCTTACTGCTACTGTCCCAAGCAGATTTATTACCAAATCACTCTTTCACACATAACTTGCATGCATGCTATTTAAACATGTATATCACCAATCAATCATCACATATCTATGATTTTACTTAAGTATAATCTCCATTTCATCATTTTAAAGCATAACATGTTAGCCGATTTTTCCCTTTAACATCTAAGGCAAATGCATGCTTATTTGTTTGGCTCAACTTCACCTATCTTCCATTTTTCATCAAAAGAACATGAAACAACAACCATTTCCTTCATTTTAATTCATGACTAAATGCTCACAACAGAACTAAAAACTAAAATATGCTTCAAGAGTTAAGGTAGAATCAAGAAGAACTCATGAACATCAAGATAGAAGCAAACTACCATGAACTTACCTTCAATTTTCTTCCCCAAGTGACCGAACATTCAAGAGCTTTCTCCTCTCCTTTCTCTTCTCTAACTTTCGGCTATGATGGACAAAACTCTGTTCTTTTCACCCCTTTTTCTTTTAATAAAATTTCATATTTCATCCATTTAATTCTTTAATACAAAAGACATGAAATTCCCATTATGGAACATTTACCTAACCCATTATCATGGAACATTTACCTAACCTATTATCATGAAACATTTACCTAACCCATTATCATGGAACATTTACCTAACCCATTATCAATTTGTATCAATTTGTACCATAAAATTATGGATATCAAGTGCACATTTTGTCTACAACAACATGATGGCTGGCCACTTCATGTAAAATGGGAGGTTTTTCATGCAAATCCTCCTATTTTGCACTCCTATTTATTTGGCTACTTCAATTTAGCCTATAGCATTTTCAAACATTTTCACATAGGTCCTATTTCATAATTTCACCCCCTTTTTCTTATGGAACAAAAAAATTAACTAAAATTGCCAGGTTCTATCTTAAGCTTGGGCCTTCTAGAGGCCCAATAACATAATTAAACCTATGCCAACATTCACAGAATTCCCAAAAATTGGGGCGTTACATTAAAAGTTTGTAAAAGTTACGATTTAGTCCCTAATAATAAAACTTGAATTAGACATAGTAAATGAACTCGAATTAAGCTAAAATTTTTAGGGCTTGCATAATTTGACTAAAGAAGCTCGATAACTATTTAAAAATAAAATTGGGATAATTTAATCTTAGGTGGTAAAATGACCAAAATACCCTTAAGTTTAAATACTTAGAAAAAGTTTAAAAATGGTTCACAAATTGCTTTCACATTAATAAATGATAGCTAATTAGTCATAAATGAGGTGCTATAAGGTTGGGGTGTACATCGGATGGTCGTTAGCTGGAAAGTCGCTTTGGTGGCTAATGTAATGCTTCGAATTCGGGATGACTTGTCCTGGTCGGGTTTTGGGTGTCATACTACATGGGGATTTTTAGTAATTGAAATGTTACCAATCTATCTATAAATGGGTTTACTAGTGAAATCATGTTCTTTAAGTAGTGTTGTTGCTGGTTTGAATTGGATGTTTGAAGTCTAAATATGGTAGACTCTTATAAGTTCTTCTAAAATAATCTCTAGTGAATGATGTTCTAGAAAAAATGAATGAACGTATGAATAATTTCTAAAAATAAGTATGTATGCTTGAAATAGGTCTTTATGAGTCTAGAGTATAATTAATTTTGTGTATGGGTGTATGTGATTCTGTTGAGCAATTATATATGTGCTTGGAATGTTTAATGTGGAATACGACTGTGTTGATGTGTGTGAAGCATGTGATGAAGTATGCTTTGGTTAAGAAGATGAGTTAGTCTACCTGAATGTGTAATATAAGATTGGAAATTATTTGGGAAATGGTGGTGAATCTGAGTGTGGTGAGGTTGAGTTGTGAGTTGGTCACTATACGATGAAGTTCGTCGGGACAGTAAACACGAATTCTGTTTATGCAAGTTCTGAAGAAATTCAATAGCCATGGCATACTCTAGAAATGGCGGAAGAGTCATAATCATTGATAGGGGTTCTCTACGTGTCCGAGGACGATGATGGGCAAACCTCACACGGTGTGAGTTTAGGCAAATCCATATCACAAACACGATAGTTATAGGGTGCCTGGGTTGCATTTTGCTAGCCTTTATAGGAGTACTTTGATTTGGCCTTTATGTCGTATTTAGATATAGCCCTTGTGGCATTCTGTTAGCCTTTGTGGCATCTGATATGGCCTTTTATGGCATTATGTTAGACTTTCTGGCATCTGATATTGCCTTTGTACTATTCTGCTAGCCTTTGTGGTGTAATCCGTATGACGCATTTGTGGCGTTATCTGTATGTTGCCTTTGTGGCATATTCTGTCTGGCCCTAATGGCGTATTATGGTAAGTTTATATCAAGAACATGATCTTTCTAAAGCTTTAGTATGTGAAGTTTGTGATAAATATGAATAATTCTTAAACAAAGTATGATTCAGCATGTTCAATGAGAGTATCTGTTGTGGTTATCTGCCAATCTAGTATATGGGCATATTCGGTACAAGATTCCGTCAATTCAAGTTACAGCTGCTATAGTGGAATTCTGAGCTATCTAACACCTCTATTTAGAATCATGTCTTATTCTAAATTTTTTTAGAATATATATTGTTTGATATTTGATATCTTGTGTTTGTTACAAAGATATGTATAATTTTTCTTAACAATCTAGAAAAACTCTCATCAGTATGGTTATGACCTGGCTGAATTAGGGTTCAGTTTAAATTATGATTTGATTTATCAAGATTAGCAAGGGTATCCTTCAAAAGTTTGATTAGTAAAAGTATCTGCCAAAAGTATGATAAGTAAACGGTATCCATCAAGAATAGTACTTGTGATTAACTATTCGAGAATAACTATTAAAAGTTGTTTGAAGGGAACAGAAAAGTGTGGTGTTCGAATGTTGAGACCTAGAGCCAATAAAATAGTTGAATGAATGAGGATATGATATGAGAGGGGCGTATAAGTATAAAAGTATACAACTAAAAATAGAGAGGTGTTCGCCAAAAATATATAAAAGAAAGTCAAATTATTCAAGATAAAGAACTTCATGAAATGTTAAAAAGGTAAGTTGTTTTCATAACTCACTAAGTTCCTTTGTACTTACTCGTGTTATGTCTTTGTTTCAGGTATTGCCATGTCAAAGTAAGTACTTGAGGAGATGATGCCCAAAATGTGCTCGATAAGTAGCATAAGAGGGCTACTAGTCTTACAGTGGGAATGTAGAAAGAGTTGATGTTTAGAAAGACTATGCGTTAGAGTCCGTCTCTTTGTAACTTATAAGTTGTATTAAAATTGTAACAAGATATAAACACTATGTTATGTGTAAATACTTTCCTTTGTTCTTTAAATATGGAGTTTTAATCAATTTAATGAGTAATGTATTTAGTAAAGAGTTTCGTCAACTATTTTGAGAATTTCATTAAGTTTTCTATAAAGTAAAACTCAAAGCCTAGGCTCAGAAAATTGGGCCGGGTGATGGGTGTTACAAGTTGGTATTAGAGCCTAATTTAGCCCAACCTTCATAAGCTTCACAACCAGACTCGGAGAACCAGGTGATAAGTGATGGGTGTAAGTCGTTTTACAGGCTTCTTTCTCACTATAAGTAAATTAACCTTTATCTCTCTAATTCGTAACAGTTCATACATTTTATAATTATAGAAACTCGTTTTACATACAAAGAAGTAGGATGAGTAGTAAAGAAATACAAGAGAAAAATAGCAAGGCACGGCACGCATGTCATATTTATAAAATTACGATATTTTTAATTATAAATTAAATGGGCTATTGGGTTATAATCATGCATTTCAAACACCATGCATATCAACCACAGCAAACAATATATGATATATATTTATTCAGTCGGTTGTTAATGAGAATTACAAAATTGTTCCTACAATTAAAGTCATCTACTCAAAAGAGTCATAGGGCGAAGCCACCTGAGGGTTAAAAGGGCAAAGCCCCTGCGGCGGCACACCCTGGCGAAAATTAAGAAACTACACTCAGATCTCTATGGGAAAAACATCACCAATTGGAAATTTTTATCAAAATAGAATATTTTTCAAACTTTTGATCTATGAGTCTTCTTACTAGAACACTTTTGTTCCTAATTTTTTAATGTTATTAGCAAGTTAAGTATTAACTTCGAATATCGAAAACCCCATTACCCCAAGATTGATTTGTTAACACTTAAAAAATATTTTATATATAAAATCCAGTAGACATCAAAATCAATGATTAACATTTAATCAGTGCTTGGGGTGAACATATAATCACATAGGTTAAACAGATCACATACACGGTTTATTAAACATATTGCATGTATCAAATAAACATAAAACAGAACAAGTAAATTAGATTAAACAACATGCATCTCATACAATCACATCAACTAATAAATTTAATCCTGAACCTGTATCGTACAAGTGGCTCTGATACTATTGTTGGATTGTCAGTATCCCCGTGGTGCAGTGAAAAAATTATTTCGACGATCACCAACTAAGGACCTATGTACGAGGAACGAATCGAGTTGAAAAGAAGTTGAAGATATACCTTTAGAGATTTGATTTCCTTTGAGGCCTCGATTCCAAGACACAATAGAATCGTTTAGGCCTTTACGTGGTCCACCCATATCACATCCCAAAATTTGGGTTAGTAGAAATTGGGCCCAAATTCATAACTTTTTAAGGGGACCAGAGAGGACAAACCACAATAGAATATCGTAAAAGCTAATACTAGAGGTTTTATTGGATCAACGAGAAATTTTTATTTGTAATTATTGTAATAAGCGTCATTCAATCGAGTGTTGGAAAAGTCAGGAACATGCTTGAGAAGTTGGTCCATTGAGCATCGTGTTAAAGATTGTTCACGTCATTCTTTTAGTTAAATGCAAGCTTTAACTTAGAAACAAAATTAGATATAGGTGTCGAGAGTAGTAAGACGCATCTAACATCAATAAAGGTACTTTTACCATCCATTCTAATTGTGTCTTGCACTAATTGAGGATTGGTTTTACCTAAAAGTTTGTTGTTAATAGTGTATCTGTGAAATTGAAAATTTGGGAATGAGGAAATCGTTAGTGATATTTCTATAGATAGTCCATTGACACAATCTGTGTAAGTAAATAGGAAATCCACTGGAGATATAAGGTGAAGAATTGGAACTACATTGGAATCAGAATTGTACACAGAAGCATGGTGGTCGATTTGGAAAGAAGAGTTATGAATTTTATGGATAAGTGAATTGGCTTGACAATAGGAATTTCGAGGAAGAAATTCCTTTTAAATGGGGGAAAGTTGTCACATCCCAAAATCTGAGTTAGTAGAAATTGGGTTAATGAATCGAGAATGGTCAAGTCCAATTTTTTTAGATGATCTTTTACTCATTTGATAATAAATAAGTATCAAATATAGTGGTTGAGTAGTGGTGGAGCTATCATTGATGACCTATGTTTGAATCCCTTCCCTTACATTATTTTCTATGTGGTGGAATTTTTCCTTAAACCTTAGTTAAGGTTACACCATGTTTTTAAAATAAATGTTGTAGAAATTATAACAAGCTAGTGAATAGTTAAGTGATTAAGTGCCTAGTAAATTTCCTAAAGATCTTATGTTCGATTCCCTACATTCTAATGTTTTTATTTAATTTTTGGCTTATAAAACTTTACTCAAAGCTTCCATAATCGTCCATTCTTAGTTACCATGCAAATAAAGATTTTTTCCTCATTTAGCTAGTCAACGTTTCCCCATAAACCCTATTTTCACTCCACACGTTCCCCCTTGATCCATTTTTCATGCCATCGTCCCCCAAAGCTTCCATTTTCTCCTATTTACCAAGCTTGAACCGTCCATCCCACCTAAGTGAGCCACTATTCACTTTTTTTTCAAAATTTAGTGTCTCCTCCTCCTCTCTTGATCGATTTCTCCATTGCTCCTCTTTTCTTTTCACCTCTTTTTCTCTACTTATACTCCACCTTCCACTACCATTAGTTAACCACACCACCTCTGCACTACCACCTCACTACCGTTGGACCACCACAAGACCACTATTGTGACCACCATTTTTCCTTTTTTTTTTATTTTCTCTTCTCAAAAACTCGCCACTTCCACCTTAATCTTTATCTTTTTAGTTTTGATAAATCTTTCTTGGAATTTTATTGCTTTTATCTTTAAAAAATCCTTTGCTATCAATTATTTCTTCGATTTATCCTTTCTCTCCTCTTAATCGATTAATTTAGCAAGATTCGGTTAATGAATAACGTAAGTATGGGATGATTTTGGGTACTAAATCATCAATTATTCCTTATCTTTTTATTAATATCCGAATGTAGTCTTAGTGTTAGGCATCGCTTTTCTTCGATATTAACATCTCAAATATTGATCTTGTGTGAAGGGTCAATTGCTAACAACTTGGAACACCTTTGACTTTTGGGAAGTGAATCACATCTCTGATTCTAGTTATATTAGCTTGAGGTATTGGAAATCGAGTCAATCCATTTTTATTTAAAATGATAAGTTAAGTGATGATTTAATGATGGATTATTTGTTTTGTGTTTAGATCCGAGATAGATTGTAACGCCCCCACGCCCGAGACCATCACCGGAGTCGAGCTTAAGGGGTTACCGAACATAATTTATCAATTTAAGAACTTCAAATCATTTGTTTCTACATTCATAGCTTTCTAGCTACTCGCGTCACAGTTACAAGAAAAATCATATCTCGAGTTACGAAACTTGAAATCAAGATCCGTAAATTTTCCCTGAATCTAGACTCATATATCTATTTACTAATTTTTTTCTAGAATTTTTTTATTGGGCCAATTAGTACAGTTTATTAATTAAATTATCCCTTGTTTCAGGGTTCGACTGCTCTGACCTCTGTGTATTACGAATCAGATATATCTCTATACAAAATCTCAATGACTATGAGGTTTGTTTCTATTAAAACTACACTAAATAAGGAATCTGTACATATAAATAAAAACTTCTAATTATTTTAGTAAAATTTATTATGAATTTTTTTTAAAGTCAGAACAGGGGATCCAGAAATCACTCTGGCCCTGTTTTGAAAAAGTTTAAATATCTCATAAAATATAATTTATATTCCTGTTTTGTTCAATCCATATGAAAATAGACTCATTAAGCTTCAATTTCATAACTTACTCATCATTTAGTTCCATTTATACTATTTTTAGTGATTTTTCAAATTCATGTCATTGCTGCAGCAATATTCTGTTTTAAGGCAAGTTTCATCTTTCCATGAATTTTAATGAACTAGATAACCTATTAAACTTCCATGATATCAAACATGATCTAAATTAGCCATCACCATGACTTATCAATATCAAACATTTTCTCAACCAAACATGGCCATATCATAAAATTATTTACACAAAATAGGTATATTTCTATACATGCCATACTTAAGTAGTTGTACAAGCCATTTACCAAGATAAAAGTCCTTTGGATAGTGTGATCGAACTTTTGACCTGTCCCGATTCCTGAGCCAGCTTGTTCAAAACTACAGTGAATGAAAAGGAAGGAGTAAGCATAAATGCTTAGTAATCTCATATGTAAATAATAAGTAACATAACAATACAAATATACCAAACAACTTTAGCATGGTACCACCAAAACATATATCACATCTTTAAACATCATTCATCATCTTACTACCTTATCGCTGTTGCATCTATTTTCAACCCGAGGGTTAAGAACATACCTGTCCAAAGTGTCCATTTCACAACACTTACCCAAAACGTCACTTATATCTTAAGTGCTCTTCCATTAAACTAGAAATTTCACCCGTTGAACACATCGGAATATAACTCGGATACATGGATAATTTGCACATAAGTGCCACATATGTAATTAAGAAATCATGTAACCCGCCCCTAAGTGAACTCGAAATCAACTCAACGAGCTCGGGCGTTCGCATCCATAAATGAACTCGGACTCAACTCAACGAGTTCGGATGCCTAGTTACATCTCACGAACTCGGACTCAACTCAACGAGTTCGGACATTTGCATCCATAAGTGAACTCGGACTCAACTCAACGAGTTCGGATGCTCAACCATCCTAGTGACATGTCACTTGTATCCTAATCTATTCCTAAGGTTCAAACGGGCTTTTTCCCTTGATCTCACATTTGCCGTCTTCCATGGAATATCGGAACCTATACTCGGTAGCAATTCATATTTATCAAGTAGTAAACATAATTTGCATATTACTCAACATTAACCACAAAGCATAATATTTCACGATTAAAAATCAGCATATCATTTAATTAACATTAATAACTTAAAAATAACATTTATGCTACATTATTTACACATGAACTAACATTGGTACCAAAATATAAAGATTTTGCAATTTAGTCCATAATCTTTTCTTTTCCTCGATCACGACTTGAATCTCGTTTTTCTTGATCTATAATACCAAATTAATCTTATTTAATACATACATTTATCAAAACAACATTTAATACGAACTTTAAAAAAGTTACACTTTTGCCCCTAAATTTTTGCATAATTACACTTTTGCCCCTAGGCTCGGGAATTAAACTTTATTCCTTATTCTTATGTTTTATAACATGCTGATCACTTTTCCCTTCTATGGCAACATCAAATTCTCTCTCTAACATTTACTTGTGACTATTAGGTATTTTTGCCGATTAAGCCCTTTTATTCGTTTTCACTAAAAATCGAGTAGCACAAGTTATCTAACATAATTTAAAACCCCATATTCTATCATAAAACATCAAAATACACAAATTTCACCTATGGGTATTTTTCCAAATATAAACCCTAGGTTGAATTATTGCTAGCATAAGCTTAATCGAGCTTCCGGGATTCTAAAAACGTAAAGAACATTAAAAACGGGGCTTGGAATCACTTACTATGGAGCTTGGAAGCTTGAAATAAACCCTAGCTATGGAGAACCCTTGAAATTTCGGCCTAATGAAGAAGATGGACAAAAATTGGCTTTTAATTTTGTTTTTAATTCATTTTAATAACTAAATGACCAAAATACCCTTACTACTAAACTTTCCAAAAATTCCTTCCATGTCCTAATTTTGTCCATGAACTTAAAATTGGTCAAATTGCTATTTAAGACCTCCTCATTAATATTCCAAAACAATTTCATACTAAAAACTTCTAGAATGCAAGTTTTGCAACTTATTCGATTTAGTCCCTACTTTCAATTTAAGCACTTTAGGCATAGAATTTCATCACGAAATTTTCACACAATCATGCAATCATATCATAAACATCAAAATCATTGTAAAATAATTATTTCTATCTCGAATTTGTGGTCACAAAACCACTATTCCGATTAAGCCCTAATTCAGGATATTACAACTCTCCCCCCTTTTAAGGATTTTCGTCCTCAAAAATCTTACCGGTAAATAGGTGTGGGTATTGGTTTCTCATAGTTTCTTCAGGTTCCCATGTAGTCTCTTCTACCCCATGCTTTTTCCACAACACTTTTACAAGTGCAACACTTTTATTTCTTAGTTGTTTGACTTCTCGAGCTAAAATCTTAATCGGTTCTTCTTCATAAGTCATATCCGGTCGTAGTTCAATTTCTGTCGGTGAAATTATATGTGAAGGATCTGAACGATACCGACGTAACATAGATACGTGAAACACATCATGAATCTTCTCTAATTCGGGTGGTAACGCTAGCCGATATGCTATCGGTCCAACTTTTTCAATTATTTCATACGGTCCAATAAAACGCGGACTTAACTTGCCCTTTCGTCCAAATCTAAGGACTTTCTTCCATGGAGACACTTTCAAAAATACCTTATCACCAACTTGAAATTCCATTTCCTTTCGTTTCAAATCCGCATAAGATTTCTGTCTATCTGAAGCAGCTTTCAAATAATCTCGAATCACTTTCACCTTTTCTTCGGTTTCTTTTATTAAATCAACTCCATAAATCTTATTTTCCTTGAGTTCAGTCCAATACAATGGCGTCCGACATTTACGACCATATAATGCTTCATAAGGTGCCATTTTCAAACTTGTCTGATAACTATTATTATAAGCAAATTCTACCAACGGTAAATACTTTTCCCAACTACCTTGAAATTCCAATACACAACATCTGAGCATGTCTTCAAGAATCTGAATTACTCTCTCTGATTGTCCATCAGTTTGTGGATGAAAGGCAGTGCTGAAATTTAACATTGTACCTAATGCTTCTTGCAACTTTTGCCAAAACCGTGAGGTAAACCTCGGATCTCTATCTGAAATGATTGACAAAGGTATCCCATGAAGTCTAACAATCTCTCGGATATACAATTCAGCCAACTTATTAAGAGAATAATCTGTACGTACGGGAATAAAATGAGCCGATTTAGTCTATCTGTCAACTATTGCCCAGATGGCATTTTTCTTCCTTGGAGTTAACGGCAACCCTGATATAAATCCATAGTAATCCGATCCCATTTCCATTCAGAAACCATAATAGGCTGGAGTAATCCCGAAGGTACTTGGTGTTCAGCTTTCACTTGTTGGCAAACTAAGCACTTTGATACAAACTCAGAAATATCTCTTTTCATTCCACTCCACCAGTACATTTTCTTCAAGTCATTATACATCTTCGTACTGCCCGGATGAACCGCTAAACAACCATTATGTGCTTCATGCAAAATCTTTTGAATCAACTCATCATTTTTCGGTACACAAATCCGATTTTTAAACATCAAACAACCATCAGAACCGATTTTGAAATCTGATCCCGTATCAGCTTCACACTGTTTTCTTTTGGCTAGCAAATCTTGATCATTTTTTTGAGCTTCAGAAATCTCTTATAAAAACATCGGTCAATCTCTTATAAAAACATCGGTCTTACTCTTAACTCTGCTAGAATCGAACCGTCATCTGAAATTTTCAACTGAGTGTTCATAACTCTCAAAGCAAACAACAACTTTCTGCTTAAAGCATCGGCAACCACATTCGCTTTTCCTGGATGATAATCGATAACAAGCTCGTAATCTTTCAATAACTCCAACCATCTTCGCTGTCTCAAATTAAGTCTTTTTGTGACATCAAGTATTTAAGACTTTTGTGATCGGTATATAGTCGGCACTTTTCACCATACAAATAATGTCGCCAAATCTTCAAAGCAAATACCACCACAGCCAATTCCAAATCGTGAGTAGGATAATTCTTCTCATGAGGTTTTAACTGTCTCGAAGCATAAGCCACCACTTTTCCTTCTTGCATGAGTACACACCCCAAACCATTTAGAGAAGCATCACTATACACCATAAATTCTTTACCTGATCCGGGTTGTATCAACACTGGTGCTTCAGTTAATAACTTTTTCAATTCTTCGAAACTCTGTTGAGATTCTTCCGTCCATTCAAATTTAACATCCTTTCGGAGTAGTCTAGTCATAGGAGCAGCAATTATAGAAAATCCATTTACAAACCGCCGATAATACCCAACTAGCCCCAAGAAACTTCTAACTTCAGTTACGTTTTTCGGTGGTTTCCAATCAACAATGGCTGAAATTTTACTAGGATCAACCTGTATACCATCACCTGAAACAATATGACCCAAAAATCCAACTTCCCGGAGCCAAAATTCACTTTTACTAAACTTAGCATACAGCTACTTATCTCTCAAAGTTTGCAAAACTATCCTCAAATGCTCAGCATGCTCTGTCTCATCTTTTGAATAAATTAAAATATCATCTATAAACACCACAACAAATCTGTCCAAGTATAGCCGAAATATGCGATTCATTAAATCCATAAACACAGCAGGAGCATTTGTCAACCCGAATGGCATAACTAAAAATTCATAATGACCGTACCTTGTTCTAAAAGCAGTTTTAGGCACATCTGACTCTTTTACTCGCAGCTGCTAATACCCAGATCTCAAGTCAATCTTTGAAAACCATGTCGCTCCTTTTAGCTGATCAAACAAATCATCAATTCTCGGCAACGAATACTTGTTTTTGATTGTCACCTTGTTTAACTGCTGATAATCAACACATAATCTCATAGAATCATCCTTCTTTTTCACAAATAACACGGGAGCACCCCAAGGTGAAAAACTCAGTCTCACAAAGCCTTTATCAGTCAACTCTTGCAACTGCGACTTTAATTCTTTCAACTCTGTTGGTGCCATTCTATATGGAGTAATCGAGATCGGAGCTGTTCCCGGTATTAAATCAATACCAAATTCTACTTCCCTGACTAGAGGCAAACCCGGCAATTCTTCTGGAAATACGTCCGCAAATTCACACACAACCGGCATTGATTCAACTTTCTTTTCAACTTCTTTTCTATTAATTACATACGCCAAATAAGCTTCATAACCCTTTCTCAAATATCTCTGAGCCGACATCGAAGAAATCATACTAGAAAATGCCTCTGATTTGTCTAGCTCAACCCGCAGAATTTCACCACTTTCACACTTTAATTCTATAACCTTTTCTTTGTAATTTATTATAGCATCATGCAATGTCAACCAATCCATACCCAAAATAACATCAAATTCATCAAACGGCAACAACATCAAGTCGGCCAGAAAGTAATGACCCCGAATCATTAAAGGGCATTTCTTGCTTACTTTATCAACTATCACGCATTTGCCTAACGGGTTCGACACTCTAATCATAAATTCTGTGTTCTCAACAGGTATATTCATACTAGACACCAGTTTAATGCATACGTATGAATGAGTAGAACCAGGATCAATCAAAGCAATAACATTAATATCATAAAGAGAAAATGTACCGGTAATCACATCGGGTGAGGAATCATCTTCACGCGCTTTAATAGCATAAGTTCTAGCCGGAGCTCTTCCCTCAGATCTAACTACTGCATCTTAGCTACATTCTTACTGCTTGTTTCACTTCCAGCTTTTCTCGGATACCTTCCCCTCGAGTTTGCACCACTAGCTTTTACACTCTGAATTTTTTTTCTCAGCTCTCTCTGGGCAGTCTCTAATAAAATGATCCGGAGAACCACATCGAAAATATTCATTTGCTCTGCACGGACCAAAATGATTTCTACCACACCGCTGGCACTCGGGTTTAACAAATCTCAGTTCCCTACACTGGCTGTAGAAGTATTCTGAGATTTAGGACCCACATTCTGCTTCTTAAAATTTCATATGATTGCCCAGCTGAAACTTGGGAACGAGGATTCATATTTCTTGACTTTCCGGGTTGCTGTGAAGGTGCCTTACTCATTGGCCTTTTCTTCCAATTTCGTGTCTCAGCCTCTACCTTCCTCTTCTCTTTAAGTAGTTCTTCAGCCTTACAAGCTCGATCAACTAGGACTACCATTTCTTTCAGTTCAAGGATCCCGAAAAATACTTTAATGTCTTCGTTGAGCCCGTCTTCAAATCGTCGGCACATCTTGGCTTCTGTAGGAACATATTCCCTGGCATACTTACTCAATCGAACAAACTCTCTTTCATATTCTGAGACTGTCATTTACCTTGCTTCAGCTCAAGAAACTCTTTACATTTCTGATCAATAAATCTTTCACTAATATATTTCTTCCGAAACTCTTCTTGAAAGAATTCCCAGGTTACCCTCTCTTTCGGTACCACCGAAATCAAAGTCTTCCACCAATTATAGGTTGAATCTCTCAACAAAGATGTAGCACATTTCAAACATTCTTCAGGTGTACAAGATAATTCATCAAATACCGAATAGAATTTTCAAGCCAGAACTCTGCTTTCTCTGCATCATCATCATCATCATATTTGTTCTAAATTCTTCAGCCCCTTGTTTACGAATTCTATCAACGGGGGTTCTGTGAAATTTTATCATATCCACTCCTTGAGGCATTGGAGGCATAGGTTGAGGAATTGGGGGAGGTGGGGGAGGTCATACATTTGGGTTCGTACGAACGAACTCAGTGTACCATGCACTCATCATTTGGAGAAAGGCTTCCAGATCCCTTTCTCCTCCTCCCTGACCAACAGTAGGAGGTGGGTTTTCAGTCGGCGCTGCCCCTTCAGCCGGAGCTGGTGCATTATCTCTACTTCATCTGCCACAGCTGGATCGGGATCCATTTACTGTATAAAAATCATTTAAAAAGGTCAGAAGTCGTCACACTATCACAATTCATACATATGGCATGTATAGCAAAATCCGTACATACAACACGTAGTCCGAGAACAACTAAACCTGCTCTGATACCACTAAATGTAACGCCCCCATGCCTGAGACCATCACTGGAGTCGAGCTTGAGGGGTTACCGAACATAATTTATCAATTTAAGAACTTCAAATCATTTGTTTCTACATTCACAGCTTTCTAGCTACTCGCGTCACAGTTACAAGAAAATCATATCTCGAGTTACGAAACTCGAAATCAAGATCCGTAAATTTTCCCTAAATCTAGACTCATATATATTTACTAATTTTTTTCTAGAATTTTTTATTGGGCAATTAGTATAGTTTATTAATTAAAGTATCCCCTGTTTCAGGGTTCGACTGCTCTGACCTCTGTGTATTACGAATCAGATATATCTCTATACAAATTTCAATGACTATGAGGTTTGTTTCTATTAAACTAGACTCAATAAGGAATCTGTACATATAAATAAAAACTTCTAATTATTTTAGTAAAATTTATTATGAATTTTTTAAAGTCAAAACAGGGGATCCAGAAATCACTCTGGCCCTGTTTCGCAAAAGTTTAAATATCTCATAAAATATAATTTATATTCCTGTTTTGTTCAATCCATATAAAAATAGACTCATTAAGCTTCAATTTAATAACTTACTCATCATTTAGTTCCATTTATACCATTTTTAGTGATTTCTCAAATTCATGTCATTGCTGCAGCAATATTCTGTTTTAAGGCAATTTCATCTTTCCATGAATTTTTATGAACTAGATAACCTATTAAACTTCCATGATATCAAACATGATTTAAATTAGCCATCACCATGACTTATCAATATCAAACATTTTCTCAACCAAACATGGTCATATCATAAAATTATTTACACAAAATAGGTATATTGCTATACATGCCATACTTAAGTAGTTGTACAAGCCATTTACCAAGATAAAAGTCCTTCGGATAGTATGATCGAACTTTCGACCTGTCCCGATTCCTGAGCCGGCTTGTTCAAAACTACAGTGAATGAAAAGGAAGGAGTAAGCATAAATGCTTAGTAAGTTCATATGTAAATAACAAGTAACATAACAATACAAATATACCAAACAACTTTAGCATGGTACCACCAAAACATATATCACATCTTTAAACATCATTATCATCTTACCACCTTATCGTTGTTGTATCTATTTTCAACCCGAGGGTTAAGAACATACCTGTCCAAAGTGTCCGTTTCACAACACTTACCCAAAATGTCACTTATATCTTAAGTGCTCTTCCATTAAACTAGAAATTTCACCCGTTGAACACATCGGAATATAACTCGGATACATGGATAATTTGCACATAAGTGCCACATATGTAATCAAGAAATCATGTAACCCGCCCTAAGTGAACTCGACTCAACTCAACGAGCTCGGGCGTTCGCATCCATAAATGAACTCGGACTCAACTCAACGAGTTCGGATGCCTAGTTACATCTCACGAACTCGGACTCAACTCAACGAGTTCGACATTTGCATCCATAAGTGAACTCGGACTCAACTCAACGAGTTCGGATGCTCAACCATCCTAGTGACATGTCACTTGTATCCTAATCTATTCCTAAGGTTCAAACGGGCTTTTTCCCTTGATCTCACATTTGCCGTCTTCCATGGAATATCGGAACCGATACTCAGTAGCAATTCATATTTATCAAGTAGTAAACATAATTTGCATATTACTCAACATTAACCACAAAGCATAATATTTCACGATTAAAAATCAGCATATCATATAATTAACATTAATAACTTAAAATAACATTTATGCTACATTATTTACACATGAACTTACCTTGGTACCAAAATATAAAGATTTTGCAATTTAGTCCACAATCTTTTCTTTCCTCGATCACGACTTGAATCTCGTTTTTCTGGATCTATAATACCAAATTAATCTTATTTAATACATACATTTATCAAAACAGCATTTAATACGAACTTAAAAATTATACTTTTGCCCTAAACTTTTGCATAATTACACTTTTGCCCTAGGCTGGGAATTAAACTTTATTCCTTATTCTTATGTTTTATACATGCTGATCACTTTTCCCTTCTATGGCAACATCAAATTCTCTCTCTAACATATACTTGTGACTATTAGGTATTTTGCCAATTAAGCCCTTTTACTCGTTTTCACTAAAAATCGAGTAGCACAAGTTGTCTAACATAATTTAACCCCATATTCTATCATAAAAATAAAATACATAAATTCACCTATGGTATTTTTCCAAATATAAACCCTAGGTTGATTATTGCTAGCATAAACTTAATCGAGCTTCGGATTCCAAAAACGTAAAGAACATTAAAAACGGGCTTGGAATCACTTACTATGAGCTTGGAAGCTTGAAACAACCCTAGCTATGGAGAACCCTTGAAATTTCGGCCTAATGAAGAAGATGGACGAAAATTGCTTTTAATTTTGTTTTTATTCATTTTAATAACTAAATGACCAAAATACCCTTACTACTAAACTTTCCAAAATTCCTTCATGTCCTAATTTTGTCCATGAACTTAAAATTGGTCAAATTGCTATTAAGACCTCATTAATATTCCAAACAATTTCATACTAAAAACTCTAGAATGCAAGTTTTGCAACTTATTCGATTTAGTCCTACTTTCAATTTAACACTTTAGGCATAGAATTTCATCACGAAATTTTCACACAATCATGCAATCATATATAAACATCAAAATCATTAAAATAATTACTTCTATCTGATTTTTGGTCCGAATATTGTTACCTAATTAGTATTACTAGATCTATTATTAGTTGGTGTTAAAAAATTTTTGCATTAGATTACTTAATCAGGTAGTTTTAACATTAACAAATAAACATATGTTCTATATTGTTAAAATTATTATTTAAATTTGTTTGATGAGGATACTTTGTGTATCCATTAATAGAGATAAAACCCATCATTATGGACTATGTCCAGTAAGTGACTCGAAACCATTGATTTTGGTGATATGTATAATGTGTGATTTTTTTATTATTAATGATATGAATATTATGAAAATCTCATTCTCATGTTATGTGATTTTATGTAATATTTGATTTTCGCATGATTTATAAAATGTGAAATTTTTGGTGCCATTTGTACATATGTGATTTGCATGTTGAGCATGCCTATGTAATTTAAGTAAAAAGTGACATAATGAGCATGTCTCACATGCCAAAGTGAATTGATTTTTAAGTGAAAAAGTGATTTTGGTCATATCACATGCATGGGGTGGGATATGTGAAAGGTGGAAGTATGTGGCAGTTTATCTGCATTAATGTGACATTATTCACGATTTTGATTATGTGGCAGGTCCATGATATTGATTACTGGCAGTTTATCTACGATTTTGGTGTCATTGTTCATAATTTGGTATGTTGGATGGACGAGTTCTGGGGAACTCGATTTGGTGTGTAGCGGAGATAGGTAGGACTATTTTCATAAAATCTGCATCGTTTTACGAAATGTGCATTGACATGATCATGCATAGTATAAGTGTAAAAGATTGATATATGAAATTGATATGATTATTATGATTGTATAATGTATTTGTTTATATGTATGTGATTGTGTTTATATTAATCTTACACTAAGCTTTATAGTCATCTCCCTCTAGTTTTCTGATTTTACAGATAACCCCGAGTTTAGGATTCGATGACAGCATTTGGAGGAGTTTCTCTGAAATCCTTTTAAATTAAAGCAATTAAATTTTATTTGATATTTGATACTTTAGGTTTGTAATAATTTTGAGTATAGACTGTGGCATGAGACTTTATTTTGGGATTTTTCATTCTGATTTGCATAAAGTGCTTGCATGATATTAAGTTTTAAAAACTACTTAAATTAGTATTTAATTAGATTTCACTTGAAACTCGATTTTAAAATAGAATATGTCAATAACACATTTCCTCCGCTGCATTTCTGAAAATTGAGTTTTTAATAAAATTAGACTTAGTTTTCAAAATTATTAATGTTTACAAATCGGTTTTCTAAAGACATTTGATTTATGAAGTTAATATGTTTTTGTTTACGAAATAATGACGAATAACCAAGTCCTCGATTGTGAATAAAAAGACAAATGATTTAGAAGTATGATTGAAAATCCGAAATAGTTTTGAATAAATGATTAAATGTTTACAATTGAGATTTTATTTATTTTGATTCCTAAATTTGCACGATTTTTATGAAATGAAAATAAATGCTTTATTTCATTTGTTTTGATTGATAAGCCAATAGTTTATTTTTTTTCAAAATTTCGAAAGTTTATTTCGGCCATTTTCATGGACAAATGATTTTTAAAATGAGATTGAAAAATAAAGTTGAACATTGGATTTTACAAGTTTTGAACGAAATACGCAAATGGTTTAAAATAAAATAAAATAAAAAGTACATTTGAAATCAAGAAAGTTTTTTGGCCATTTCGTGGTGGC